>NW_004798250.1:142330-144424 GCF_000002075.1 Aplysia californica | reverse complement strand
CCCCCCCCATCTCATTTTCCACACCCCAAATCGACACATTTAGGTCATTTTTAGATCATTTAGGAAACGAGCTGTCTCGACCAGACTATTCAACATTTCCACTGGCCGACTTCTGATATTTGAAAAAAAAACTTACTTACTTGGTTGGAGAAAAGGAATCATTGCACGAGGCAGAATGCCATAGCTGCTCCTCTCTCCTCTCCAGTATCAATGAAAGGGTCTGCTTGCTGCTCGTGTCAGTTATCAGCTGGTAGTATATTCTCCCGGCTTTTTTCTGGCTCTGGCTCTGGCTTTGAAAAAAATTCAGACTATTGGCACAAAAAAAGGAGTGCAACTACGATAAACCTAACTAGAAATTTTGAAAATAAACAAATGTTTTATACACATTTTATGTATTTGAAAAATTTCTCTGACCACTGCCTAGCAAGCAAAAGATTTCATTCTGTAGCACTGTAGAGAAGATGTTTTAGTGAAAATTTCCATTTTCGGAGGAGTCCCTTTAAAATACCCGAGTTAAGACAGAATAAGTAAGTGTACGAATTTAACACTCTTATCAACACTATTAAGTTATTTAAGAGTCGGGACCTGGCTCTGAATGTAACATCCATATCCGACAGCACCGAGCCAAATGTGTTGAAAGCCTTGGAATCTCCACAAACAACCCGAGTCCAAGAGTGGCCTGTCTGGGATTCGAGCCGACGCCGTCTGTCCCCTCGTTGGTCCATCATGGTACCACCTGAGATGACGGAGCGCCCAATTGAGTCTGACGGGTGGAGTTGAAGCAACCCGCAACTTTAGTTACCTATATTGTGCTGATGAAGGCCTAAAACATTTACACCATCATTTTTTTTTGTCTTCAGTTTTTGCACCTGACTAAAGACCTAATCTTTAGGTTAGTTGGAACCATGATGCACTACGAAGCAACCAATTATGGTCAGAAATCGTAGTTCGAAGTCCCATAGAGGTGTTTTTGAACACGGGTTGTTTTGTGGAGAGCTCATATATATCTCACCCTATGTGTCTTAGTCCTATCAGAGGTCAACTTTTGTGTCAGGACGTGGTGGAATCACGCACTCGTCAATTTCCGGCATATGGAGGTATCATCTTAAAGTTTTTTCAATTATTATTATTTTAAAAAAATTTTTTTTTTGCTTTCGATAAAAGAAAATCCCACCCATCTTCTATGGAAATCAATACATTTCGGATTGAAAGAGGTGGGATTTGCCTGGTTTCAGATATAAAACTATCGAGAAAAGGGTTGCCAAGATTTTAGGTGACTTCCAAAGCTTTGAAGTCCTTGAAAACTGTAAATGTACAATTTATGTGGCTTTAATCAACGTTTTTCAGTAAAATCCCCACTGAAGTGTATTTTTAAATAGACATCAAAGGAGTTAAACCAAACTAAAAGAAAAATTCAATCAAAATTGCCAAAACCGGGGGGGGGGGGGGGGAATGCCTATTTCTTCAATTTCATGATTTTGACGAGCGCCTGATTTCACCAGGGTGCCTCACATTTAATTCTGAAGTCCTACCTCATAAATAAACCATCAATTTTTAAAGACGCGTTTAACCCTTACTATACACATACTTTACTACCATTATAACAAACTGAAAATCTTATCAGCAGCAAATTTCTGTATGTGTGGTGCTACATAGGTACAGAGGGTGGCTGACGGGTGCTCTAGTCAGGTTTGCTCCTTTTTTCCTATCAAACATCTATCGTCCTTATCTCATCACCTTTTTTGTGTTTGTTACTCTCTTGCAACACTTCTATTCTTCGGTACTTATAATATGACCTTGTTGTGTTGCAAGTGCGGTAAAGCTCCTTATAAAAGCTAAACATAGGTACATAATTTAAGTTGAAACGCGGTAAAGCTCCTTATAAAAGCTAAACATAGGTACATAATTTAAGTTGAAACGCGGTAAAGCTCCTTATAAAAGCTAAACATAGGTACATAATTTCAGTTGAAACGTCAAGACCCATGAGTAACTACACATGACCTGACAGCGTTTGCGTCGTGTATGTTTCGGTTGCTTTGTGCTAGGCTCTGCTATTCGCCATTCTGAAAAAACGGAATCTTACAATGAGAAGTC
>NW_004798250.1:140716-142211 GCF_000002075.1 Aplysia californica | reverse complement strand
AGTGTTTTACGGCGCTCGCAACCGCATAAGGTCATGAGCCCGGGGGATACTTTAAATATTTTCAGTTGGCAGGATATTTTGAATTTTACCAGGGTGGCGGCCGAAGCTTTTTTAGACCACCAAGGGATCTTTAACGTGCGCAACTTGAATACGGGGCCTACGAGATCTTTCCCCATTATCCGAGAAGGCTAGGTGTAGATCATTCCTACAAGAAGATCTGTCTGACTGAAAGACAGCAGTAAGGAGCCAATGAGTAGCAGTAGAAAGGGAGCAGAAAGAGTCAGGAGCCCAGAGGAGGCGGCAGAATAGGTGAGGGGGTGAGGGAAGAAAGCAGACAACAGAACATTCCTAGAGAGAAGGAAAGGAGGTGAAAGAAGACAACTTTAGAGGAGGAAATTTTTCAGTCGCTACCCGGATTCGAACCCGGGACCATTTAATTAGAGGCGAACACCTTAAACTCTAGGCAACGAGAGCACCCGCAGATGGTTTGAATGTCGACATCAACATTAAAGTAAGCCTTTGAATTTTACATTCTGATTCTATCAAGCTGTCATCAGATAGGCTACGTACAGACGTAGGTACACGGTGGAAAAATGATGTCACCCTTTTGCTAATTCGACTTGTGGCTTTGTTCACACTGCTCTTCTGTCCCATCTACGTGTCTAGTGCTAAAATCTAGCGAACCTTCCAACGTTAGAGTTCGAAATTAAGCTATTCTATGGTACATTTGTTGTTATGAAAAATAAAATTGTATTTCCTACACATGACTCTCCCCACCTTACGCCACCCCTACTACCACCCCTCTCCCTATCCAACACACACACACACACACACACACACACACACACACACAAACACACACACGTACGCACTTCACACACACACACACACACATACACGCACGCACGCACACACACACACACACACACACACACGCACACACAAACACTCAACACAATACACACAACGCTTGAGGGGAGGGTTGTTTCTTAATTAAAACAATTTAAAAGTGTCCTTTGTGTATGACGTCACGGCCATTCAAAATGTGGGAAAAAGGGGAACTTAGATGTGTTTGAATTACTTATACTAGGTCAAGCATGTTCCTAATCGACGTCTAAAGATTACTTCTACCCACTTTAATACACCCTGCGGGCAAATAATAAAAGAAATATACTCAAAGAAAAATGTACTTTGGTATGTCTGTAACTTGTAAGAAGAGCTTTCTTTGGTTTGTATAAAGTCCCAACTATATTGCGGTGGACCTGAGTATTTTCGGGCACTCCATTAGCATAATCGCCCTCCTACCTGTCATAACGGGCACCGCTAATGAGTGTGGCTGTTGCCGTTTTATGAGCCGACGATTCTGATTGGTCCTTGGAGATACCGGCAAGATACCGCCAGGGGCGTCGACACTGTGCCGGGGGATTTTTTTCGACTTGTGTTAGCCTACAATTGTTTCAATATAACTATATTATTACTATAATAGATATCGATT
>NW_004798250.1:136494-138380 GCF_000002075.1 Aplysia californica | reverse complement strand
AAGAAGAAGAAGAAGAAGAAGAAGAAGAAGAAGAAGAAGAAGAAGAAGAAGAAAAAAAAGAAGAAGAAATAAAGGAAGAAATTGTTTTGCCCACATCATCTAAATAGCTTTGTCATCGGCACACCTTTAATCATTTGGCCTTCTTTTTCATGACCACTTAAGACTTTGGGGTATACTTTAATTCGAGAAAAAACCCTCGCCTCAAAACAACAACAACCACCACCACCACCACAACAACAACAACAACAACAACAACAACAACAACAACAAAAACAACAACAACAACAACAAACAAACAAAATTTCTGCTGTGGAAACACTTACTCGTTGTACTTCGTTCTACTGGCATTGCACGTTCCACATAAACAACAATATGTCACCAGCAAACAATAAATCGACAAAAGAGATTATTGCAGTGAGTCATGCATGCTTGTGTAAGTCTTCCCAATGAGTGCACACACATGTGGCGGTAGCAATAGAAATTACACCAACAGAAACGCCAAGTAAACTTCTCGTTGAAGATTATAAGGGACAACAGATGAGTGTCCAAACCTATGTGTGGTCTAAGAAGCTAGCTAGAGTATTAAAAGATCTGATGAGTTATAATTTTGTAAACCACATAAAACATTTTGCAGTGCTTGTACCTGCGTTATAAAATGCATATAATATGTAATAACTATAATACATTTTATGTAATAATTCAATAATGGCATAGAAATATCAAACAAACAAACAAAGAATAACGAAAGGATCGAATCAAGTAGACTTGTGACCAGTAAAAGGCTTAACCTGCTCAGTTACAAGAACATCCCAATCGAAGTGAAAACCCAACTTATCAGTAGTATCTTCATACCAACCTTGACATATCAGTGCCAAACATGGCCCCCTAAAGAAAGCACAAGAACGTAAAATCAACGTGTATGCAAAATGAGGTGTCTCCGCTGAACTATCAATGTCACCGGAAGAGACCATACACCTTCAAAACTGAATACAACCAGTAATACATTTCATTGAGCATCACAGACAAATTGTTTGGACATCTAACCAGAATGCCCCAGAAACAAATAGCAGCAAGAACCTACCACACCCGTGAATCTAGCTTCAAATCATGAGGCAGACCAAGAAAAACTTCGCTGAATGGGGTTAAAAAGGTACTGGAAAACATGACAAATCAATCTTAGACGCCACACACTTAGCACAGGTGAGAAATCTGCACTCCTCTCGACATCATAAGGATATCAGAGGAAGGAAAAAGTAAAAATAAAAAATAAAAATAAAGCTGTTCACTTTGGTCAACAGTATTCAAACCAGGCAATCCCTTGATGGCAACTTTATTTAACCAAATTTAATGCGAACGATTCGCAGAAAACCTTTATTTTCAATTGCAAACTCGCTGTTAGGGAAATTTTTATTCTACATACATATTATTCTCTTCGGTTTTTGCTACCTGGCGTCTATACTTACATTCGTTCGATTTAGTTAATGCTTATTTTTAGCAAACAGATGTAAACCAAATAAAAACTTGCAATCCAGAGCTGTGGAAAAAACCCACCACCATCAACAGCCAACAACAACAAACAAGCGAACCAGGCAGGGAAACAGATGCACTGGAACTGGAAAGAAAGAAAAAAATCACGACCTACTAGTGGCGCCTTCCTGTCACATGCAAACGAGTTTATTTTGGTTTTGTTTTGTTGCACTTTTACTTGATGTATAACTTGATTTGGGTAAATGTAAACTTAAGCCCTCCACCGGGAGCTTTTCTAGCCTAGTACTAGTACACTCGTCCATCATCTCCACTCTTGGTGGTCACAGCTGGGGCGGCATGAGGTCATACTCGAAAGACGCTTTAAAAAAATAGTACTGAGAATGAAGGTGGAGGGGGGG
>NW_004798250.1:128290-134430 GCF_000002075.1 Aplysia californica | reverse complement strand
GAGAGGGAGACAGAGAGATAGAGAGACAGAAAGAGTGAGAAAGGGAGAGAGAGAGAGAGAGAGAAAGAGAGAGAGAGAGAGAAAAAGAGAGAGAGAGAAAGAGAGAGAGAGAGAAGGGAGTCGAAAAGAAAGTTTAATAAGGACTTTTAAAAAATCGAAAGGAAAATAGTTAATAGACATCTAATGACCCAGCACACCACAGAAAGGAATTCCGGCGTAGAAAATATAACTGGCGGGCCCAGCTGCTGTCTCCGCGCCACTTGATGTGGGCTATTGGCAGCACAGTCTATTCGCCAGTGTTGCTGAGTATACTGGTACTCTTTGTATCGTTTATTCACCAATATGTAACAGAAGCCTCTCGTAACGTAGCACAGTTTGTGACTCCCCCCCCCTCTGTCTGTCTGTCTGTCTGTCTGTCTGTCTCCGGTCCACACACACACACACACACACACACACACACACACAACCCTTCCCCCAAACCATTTTCACTTGACTTTTGTTTTCCCCGTGTTCTGAAACCCTCGCTTGCTGTGCTTTCTCTTTGACGGACACTGTTCTCCGGGCGATGCAGAGGCGGGCTGCAAGTGTTTCGTCTATTCACCCTTCGGAAGCACTCGTTTCACGGTTAGTTCGCGTGAAACGAGGCAAAAAGTGTCCCCCCGTCTTTATGTCAGTTGCAGTTTCTCGGAGAGGTGATGTACGACCATGCTACTCCAGAACCCTTTCAGCTCTGCAAAGCCAGAAACGCAGACAAAAGAGTATCGAAACTAAAAAGAAAAAAAAAAAAACCTTAAAAAAAAAAATCATCAACCGAAAACCTTCCCGTCCTCAAAAGATTTCCTTTGGAGCATAGAAAAAGGAGGCGTTATTGTAAGAATACAAGAAAGAAAAAAAAGTTAACAAGCGCAGAGGAATCGTAGATCTAGATCTAGATGTAAAGACAAGATGTTGCTGGTTGGATCGTAAATCATACTAGGAACTCATTTTTTTATTTCCTTCCATCGTTTTTCGAAACACACGAACCGAATTGAAGATCTGAGAGAAGTTAGAAAACGCACGAAGGTGCCCGATGATATCTTTATAGAGGGAAGCTCTCTTAGAAAAATTGGAAAGTAGCTCGTAGACGTTCCGCCGCAGTTCGAGCCCAAGAGGAAGAAATAATGCTAGCTTTCGCTGATGGTGTTTGAGACAACTTCCCCAAAGACTGCAAGGAATGCACAACCTGTCTTGCGTTGTCAGAGTTATGTGCCTTTATCTCGTGCTAATTGAGCAGTTGCTTCCCTTTGCCAAGATCTTGTAATGACTTGCAGCCGTTCTTAGAGCTGGAGACGACAAGACGCGCATAAGGAATGATTATTTTACGGTACCTGTTGTCATAAATCTGTAGCGCCAGGTATTCTGAAGAAATCAGCGTTTCTTTTATTCCTTAACCATATTTCAGTACTACGACTTTCCCGTATACCCATTTCTCTGTCTGTCTGTCTGTCCGTCTGTCTGTCTGTCTGTCTGTCTGTCTGTCTGTCTGTCTGTCTGTCTGTCTGTCTGTCTGTCTGTCTGTCTGTCTGTCTGTCTATCGAAGAGTCCTTGGGTCTTTCTGTTTCTCTCCCGATTTCTCTCTCTCTCTCTCTCTCTCTCTTGCTCTCTCTCTCTCTCTCTCTCTCTCTCTCTCTCTCTCTCTCTCTCTCTCTCTCTCTCTCTCTCTCTTTGACTTAGCCTTCTACCAAGTTACCCATAATAGAAACTAGAAGAACCAGCCTCACCTCCAACTCCCAACAGACCCTCCTAAACTCATCTATGCTCTCCCACTCCCTCACAATTTCCCCCATTCATCCTACATCCTTCTCAACAACTAACACCCTTCTCCGTCATGTCGTCCTCAGCAATGCCCCTCCCTTCACAACCTTTGACCCCATTCGGACACTCGCTTGACCTCCCGGAGTCCCCGCTGCCAGGCCAGCTGACCCCGTCGTTTTGTCCCGGATCCTCCGGAGAGATGAATACAAACAACGTGACAAATGACGTTGAAGTCAGCAGCGTCCAGGTTTTGAACCCCAACCCTACGCCCACGGACTCGAACGGACAACCGTCTCTATCTGGAACCGACGATGTGCTCGATTCTCAAAACGTCCACGACATGAATGAATTTACATCGCCCTCTTCCGCTCATGAATTGCTCAACTCCGCTTCAGTAGCGTTCCAAGGCCCCTTTTCGCACAGCGCGAACCAGCAAGCTGGTCTACTCGACAGAGCAGCATCCGTGGGCTCTCATCACAGCGAGAGTGTGCACTTCGACGAGGAAATCGGGACCTTAAACTCTAACTCAACCGACCCATCACTCCACCAACCGGAGAATAAATCCGATCCTTCGTTCATGGTGACGTCACTTAGAAGCAGTTCCGCGACGCCATCAAACCTAGCCGTTGCCCCTAGCAACTACGTCATGACCACGCCTACTGAAGAACTCATGCCCCCAAACTACGTATCCCCCATGTTCCCCTCAATGACGTCATCGAGGCCCCCTTCTCTTGGGTACATGACGTCACAGGGGTACAATCCGGACCATGCCATGGTGTCCGGCTGTGGGGGTCCCATGTCCCCGGATATGCTGGGGCCGCCTCCCATGTCAGGACCCCACTGTGGCGACCTCATGCCTGACTACTCCTGGATGAAGGATAATAAGAAAGGGATGAACCCCTCGAAGAAAGATGGCGTGCAACTGGGAGTTTTGAATGGCGGCCCTATGGGACAACACTGCCTCGCCCCTGGAGTTGGACTTCTAAACGCATGTAAGTACGAACTTCTTAGTTGTGTTACACTTATGTTACAGAGACCCAACTTTTTAATTTAATATTAATCATTTTACGCCCTCATCAACACAGTTCAGATCATTTATTAGCAAAGATGGGGGACTTCGATTTTACCTATCAGGACCATTTCAGACTGAGAGGGTATACAAAACATCATATCAGAAAGTCTGAGATACAAGATACAAATCCTCCCAGTGTGGGAATCAAGCCCGGGTCATAATGTAAGCGTCGGTGAAGCTACACCACAGATCTAGGTAGACACAATTTAATTCATTTATAAGGCGGGTTGCTTCAGTCTTTCTTGTCAGGGTGGATCCAGATAGTGAGAAAATATCCCAGTAAAAAGATTGGAACATTTGGTACACATCTTTCCCCCAAAAGTTTACATACCCATTGTGTTTTGTTCTATGGGCTTATAAAAAGCGAACACCCCACCCCCCAAAAAAACAAAAAACCCCCCCCCCAAAAAAAAACAACACAACACAACAACAACAACAAGCAAACAAAAATTAAACACAAAACAAAACAAAAAACAACAAGTCTTTACTATCTACAGTTGATCCCAGTGCTACTACATGTACTTATAAATTTCAACTTATTTTTCTGTCCTGATATTTAATTATATTTCATATTATTCTGTTTATTTTATTACCTTAGATTTTAACAAATGTTTGATTGATCAATCTACTTCAAAGTGTGTTTCCGTGTCTTATTTGATCTATATAGCTTTAATGATTTTGTATCAATCATTAATAAATTGTGGTCGAGTGGTTAGGCCTTCGAATTCACAACCGTGTAAGAGTTTGAATCCTTTCAGGGGGCCGACGTTGTGTCTTTGGAAGAGGCACTTTACACAACGTTTCCTAACTCAACTAGGGCTGTGCAATGAGTCACGTTAGTGAAATCTGAATAGAAATGTTTATGCACCTCTTCGGCAAGCGTGTTATGAACAGCTTCGGGAGATGGGTTAAAACCACTTCTAAAAACGGGTTAGAACCATTTCAACAATGAAAATGGGTGAATACACTTTGACAAACGGGTTAAAAAAGAGAGTTAAGAGTCTGAATTCGAATAAATTTTAATGTTTCATTGAGAATTATCCGGTTATCCGGATATGTTTCCGGATTCTGCCAACCACTAAACTCCACCCAGGTGGGAATTGGTATCGGGAAAGCACAGTTTTGTGTCCGTGTGTTTCTGTTAGAGCCCGGGCAATCCGCAGCTTACACTGTTGTGTGCTTTCCGGGATTCGAAGAATGACAGTTTAGTGTTCTGAGTGTTCTAGGGTCTTCTGGGGTTAATGCTAGTTGAAAAGCGCATATAGCAAGTTATAGAATGTGGATTTGCGATATATGAATGCAATTATTAATATAAATACCAAGAGAGAAAATAAATATTTTGGCGTTCAAACGTATACACAACTGGCACACAAACACATATTTACACATGCTTACATCGTCATTTCTGTTTTATTTTTGTGCGTTTTTTTTACTATTGAGGAATAAAGCAGTACTTTGATTTAGTTGGTGCTTGCCTTCCATAACTATTTCCTTCATTGTGACAAAACAGAATTTAACAAAGTGAACTCTGTGAAATTGTAAATGAATGTGACCTAGACATACAGAAATAGTTCGTCTAAAGAAGATAAAAGTGCGCTACTGAGCCAAGCTGACATTAACTCTGACAAGCCAGCTTGAATGGTCACCACAATTATGCTGATCTTGCATAAATCTGGAGGTGTCAGAAATGTGTACACCGCTCTTAACCGCGGTTTATTGTTTAGGAATGTGTTTTAACTGCTGTTTATCCTAAGGAGGAGAAAAAAAAAGGAAAGTAAAAGAAAAGAGAAACAGCAGGAGAGTGTCGAGGAAGAAGCTATTTACTCAACGAACGCATCCTGTTTGCGCAAACATCAGGCAAGAAGCTAGCAAAATATCTTACACTATGAGGTGACACGTCTTTCTTTTTCTTCTTCTTCTTTTCTTTTTGGGTTGTTTTGTAGCCTTTTTTTTTTTTTTTACTGTTTTATTTTCAAATAAGCGCTGCAAAAATAAAATGATTAAAAAAATAAAATTAATGTTCGTAGCACTGCAAAAATAAAATGATTTTAAAAAATTAAATTAATGTTCGTAGCACTTGAACTGGTTTCAAATTTTCAAATGACGAAACCTTCAAGCCAACACTTAGCTACAAGAAGAATAAGTAAGATGTAATTTGAAAATAGTTGTAGTAGTGGTGGGGAAGACTATCTCGTCTCTGAAGGTAATGTTGATCCTTTAAACACTCTGTGCAAGTACTAGCCGGTTGTTGGTTTTTTTTCCTTAATATTTTTCTTTTCAACTTGGTTTGTTTGGGAGGATATTTTGGTTGCACCTCAGCTGTCTGATATGTTTTTGTCTGAAGTTCGATCCCTTGTGGAGAGAAATTTTAGAGATCCGAAGAATGGCACAAATGGCGCATTTTTTAAAGAGATACATCTATTAAGATACTACGAATGTCATCATTTATATGATCTCATACTGACTACTGCAACTCACTCCTTTAAAATAATAATAAACCAACAGAACTAATGAATAAACTGCAACGACATCAAAACCAAGCTGAGGGAATTTCTTTCAAAAAGACTCTAAAACACACGCCGCCGTTGTTTTTGCAGCAACATTGACCCCCTGTTGAACCCCGTATTTATTACAATTTTACATTAATATTATGCTAGTAGTGTTTAAACGATGTGACAGCAGTGTCTTTCTAATTTACTACATGAGTTTATTCCATCTCGAAATTCACACTACGTTAATAAAAAGCAACTCAAGACTCTCTTGTAAAACTAAAACAAAGGTAGGGCTTATTCGACAGCTGTTCCAATAGTGTGGAATCCCACCCCCCTTTCCCCCTTTCTACCATTTTTTGCACTTAAAAGAGGAGCCTACTTTGACCGCATTTTAATCTGTTTAAAAAAAATAATATTATGTTTATTTGAATCTCATTAGACTAACTTGTTTTTCTTCCATCAGCAAATGTTACCAAAAGCCCCAGTTCTTCTCTTCATGTGTATGTGTTTTTCGTCAGATTACTTGTCCATAATGAAAGAATAATGACAATGTGTTGTATTATGTTAAATGAGAGAGAATACATGAAACGTTGGTTGAAATCTTACTTTACTATGAGGTGCCTAGAGTCCCAAGGGAGCTTGCGCTGTAGACGTGATCTTTGTTACTATTATTATTATAATTAATAGTAGTAGTAGTTATAGTAGTAGTAGTAGTAGTAGTAGTAGTAGTAGTAGTAGTAGTAGTAGTAGTAGTAGTAGTAGTAGTAGTAGTAGTAGTACTG
>NW_004798250.1:125096-126842 GCF_000002075.1 Aplysia californica | reverse complement strand
ATGTGTGTGTGTGTGTGTGTGTGTGTGTGTGTTTTCAAACATACTCAAACTATTTACTACTGTAGCCACGACTGATCCAAATTTCTCGTTGTGAGACAAGCATAGTTTCTCATGATCACATTTGGAAAAAAAATGCACAACCAATGCGAGGAAAAAAGAGAAAAAGAAAGAGACACAGATTCTGTTGAGGATTTAAGTCTTTCACAGACAGTTTATCACTAACTCGTTACCTCAAAGTGAGGGTGTCTCCTGCTCTACAGCGACTAGCCAATGTGTGTTTATTCCTACATTATGGTACATGATGGCGCGCTGTGAATGGTTGATCCGACCTGGCACTGGCCGATTGAGAAAAAATCACAAGGAAAGGGATTTAAATAGGAGTTGGGTTTTTTTTTCTGTCATTTTTTTTCGAAAACTTGGATTTTCCAATCGCGTTAATAATTTTTTTCCTATTAAAAAAAAAAATTCTTATCACAATTTTTTTTCACGAATGTGTAGCTGATGTCATTACTTATGAAGTCACCGTAGTCTTAAAATTTGATACTGAGATCAAATCACTGACGGTTTACGACAGGTGTATTTTCGTAACTGTGGCAGAGGGCAGGGAGATGAAAAATAAATGACAAGTGTGCATGGCTTATGTGTAAATATTACTAGTAAGGGAATTTAAACAAGGCAAAAAACTTTTAAAAAGTGAAGTGAAAACTTACCTCTAGTTTAACTTACTGTATCACGCAATGCTAATTTTTTAAACATTAGAATTTTGTACGGTGTGTTTGTAAAGTCCTTTGCTTGAGAAAATTCTGAGGTTCTCGACCTTTCTGTCACTATCATATCCCAAACGGACGTTACATTTTGAGATTTTTGATAACCTAACGATGTTAAAAGATGGATTAACACCAAAAGGATGTCACCACAGATTTTAGGATGAATTCATGCTCAAAGCGAACATAAATTACACAGGAGAAAGACAAATTAAATGATACAACAGGTCTACTCGTCAGCCTACGGGCACTGGGGTCAAGCCCTTATATAAGTCATTGGTCAGCTTTCAATAAGTGCTTAGACCAGATTTTTGCGGGAAAAATATATTTGAGTGTCTTATTTTGTGGGATCGGTTGCAAGTGCTCTGGAAATATTTTGTCGAAATTCAAAATCTAAATTTCTAAAAGAGCAAGACCAGATGCATAATGTTATAACTATTAAGAAAAAAGAATAACTGTGTTTTTTGTGTTTTGTTTCGGTTTTTTCTTGTTGTTTTTTTAACTTTCGCTAGTAACATTTTGTTTTCTGAGATTAGCATATTTTAATAACTTTGCGACTAAGAATTTAGTCCGTAGTTGCTCCTATCAGTAGGCCTGTGAGGGTTGTTTAACAGTTTAAATGTGATAATGTGAAACTGAAAACCACATTCCGATCAACTGGCTATGCTAATATTACGTCACGTAGCACCAGTAGTCCTAACTTTATGGTCTCTGGTTAGTAATTGTGTACTCTAACACTAAGAACGAGGATTTCGTCACCGAATAAATCATTTGAATTTTGATATAGTAATTTAAACAGTTTATTATACATAATTTAGCCTAAATAGATATAATCAATTACTTGGTAAATTGATTATACATTGCTTAACTTCTTTCTCTCTTTCCTTTTGATTATAATTTTACTTTGGACTTTGAATGTAAATGTAAAATAATCTAATTATCATAATTTACTATATCACCATCACTTTATGTTATTATTATT
>NW_004798250.1:122818-124996 GCF_000002075.1 Aplysia californica | reverse complement strand
CAAAAAAAACAGATACAGAGATAGAGAAAAACAGAAAAAAATAATTCTTTCCTTCAGAAAAAATACGTCTGACGCGGTTTTTTACCAGTGTATGGATTGTCTTCAGATCCGATCAAGCCAATTCGATTCGACCCGTCGAACTGGTGTCAATCAGACTTAAGCAGCAAAAGCACTCACCCACGCCCAGGGTGCACGACAATGCCAAAAGGATTGATCAGATCCTTTATCAGCACGCGCTGGAAAGCCCCTGTTTTGGTGGAGACTTTAATGATCCCTTTGTCCGTCTCCGTCCAGTACAGGTTGCCAGCCACCCAATCTAGGGCCATGCCTGTCCCAGGTGAGAAGAGATGAGATTGAGGTCATTGTGTTAATAGAGTTAATGATAATCATCATCATCATCATCATCATCATCATCATCATCATCATCATCATCATCATCATCATCATCATCATCATCATTATAATAACACAAAAAACAATAATCAGATAATCAGTCAGTGAGTCAATGAGTGAGTAAGTGAGTGAATGAGTGAGTGGGTGAGTCAGTGAGTCAGTGAGTGAGTAAGTGAGTGAATGAGTGAGTTAGTGAGTGTGCGAATGAGTGAGTGAGTGAGTGAGTGAGTGAGTGAGTGAGTGAGTGAGTGAGTGAGTGAATGAGTGAGTGAGTGAGGGAGGGAGGAAGTGAGTGAGTAAGTCAGTGAGTGAGTGAGTGAATGAGTGAATGAGTGAGTGAGGGAGGGAGTGAGTCAGTGAGTGAGTGAGTGAGTGAATGAGTGAATGAGTGAGTGAGGGAGGGAGTGAATGAGTGAGTCAGTCATTAAGTGAGTAAGCTTAATTTTATCTCTGAAATCAGGCAATCCCTGCCATGCTCAATAGCATATATCTCGATTTCTATTCAAGATAGGCTTAGATGAGTCTTTTTAGCTAAAAAAATTAATGAACAGACTCTAAGATCATTCTGCCTCTAACTCCGAGAGCCCAAAAGCTGACGAGCGTCTCATTCTAACGTGCCGTGACACAAATGATAGGAAAAGTGGAAAGGAAAAAGAAGCAAGATAGGCCTACCATGTAGAACCCCACTTAGCTACAAAAGCAATGTTATATTTTAAATGGGTCAGTTGTTGGGTACGGAGGTGGGGGGAGGGGGACTTGAGGCTGTTGAGGGGTGGTTAAAAGGGGGGAGGGGGGAGTATTTTCAACATACAATCCCCCCCCCCTCTTACAGATTAAACT
This sequence comes from Aplysia californica, assembly GCF_000002075.1. Lineage (NCBI taxonomy): Eukaryota > Metazoa > Mollusca > Gastropoda > Aplysiida > Aplysiidae > Aplysia > Aplysia californica. The sequence goes on along the minus strand of NW_004798250.1, from coordinate 123,763 downwards.
AAACCAACATAACATTATTTGTTTACCGTTGACCACGCTCGTCCCACCGGTCAAAACCATCCCTTTGCCGCCCAGCTCCATGGGTATCCGACTGATGGTCTTTGTGTGGTTCCCAAAATAGTATAGCATGTTTTCTCTGGCGTCAAAGGTCAAGGTCAAATAACCTTGGCTGAAAGAAAAGTAGAGAGAAAGAGTCAAAATACACGGTTACGAAAAGAAGGAAGTAAATTTCTGAAGACAGAGAGGGACTATTCTGGCTTTTTCGTTGTTTTGTCTGGAGGTTCGTTTGTTTTGTTGGGGGGGTGTGTGTGTGTGTGTGTGTGTGTGTGTGTGTGTGTGTGTGTGTGTGTGTGAGTGTTCTGTTGGTTTCTTTGTGTAGATATATGTTGGGAAGGCGGGGAAGGGTAATAAAAATGAGTAGATAAATAGTATTTCAATAACCTTTTAAAGTGGAAATAAAGTTATGGGAATCGGCTACCTTCATTGCAGGCAGCATTTAATTTTCCTATTTAATGCTATTTCAAGAATTCAGAATCATTTAACCAGCATTTACGATGCGTTGGCCAAGGCTTTACGCGCAAAGGTGTGTCCTTCGAATCCTGCGCGGTGACGTTTCCCTTGTCGAGTTCATCGGTGCCGCCTTCGTTCTTTTTTGATAACTCTATGTCTCCGACTTTGGACTTACAGGGTCCAGCAGCCCGACTCCTAAGTCATCTAAGATTTGAAGATATCGTATAGCATTTGGCATCGTAAGATTTGTTGAGTTAAATATAAACATTATGAAATTTTGAAGTCTTTAAATTGGATTAGTTTTTATTTAGAAAAAAAAACACTCAGTGTACCGTACTATCGTAAAATAGTGTAAAGCGCTTAGAGCTTGCTTTCGAGTGGGGACATGAGGTATACAAATGCTATTATTATTATTTTATTATTATTCATTCTTAT
>NW_004798250.1:121363-122718 GCF_000002075.1 Aplysia californica | reverse complement strand
GACGACAAAACGCCTAATACGGGGTGCCCACTACGGACGAGATCGTCCCATCGGGCCGATCGCCCGACTCGATCAAAAACAAACGTGTTTGTTTTCATTTTCAGGCGATCGAGTCGGACGATCTGCCCGATCCAGACGTAGTGGGCACCCCGTATTACCTCTACACCACAGTCGCCTTTGGTAAGGTTCACTATTATAAAACAACAATTAATTACGTTTGTTATTCACTGTGGTTTGTGTTGGTTTTTTTTCTTTTTCTGAAGGATTTCTGAGGACTGTAGTGTTAATCACTACTATAAATAATATTTTGTTGTGTTATGGAACGTTCTATACTGTCGCATAGTGACAGTTCATAGCAGTGAAGGCTCAACAAAATACAGTACATCTTATATCTCATCTTATCTCACGTCATCTCATCTCATCAAATCTCATCACATCTTATCTCATCTCATCTAATTTCATCACATCTTATCTTATCTCATCTATCTTATAAGTGGTGCCCATCGAAGGATCCATTCGATTCGGTTCAATTTCTGGCGGCTTCAGTGCACACTATAAATTGACCTCTGCCGCAACCCGATTGACCGACTCGCGGCCTAGAAAACAAACGAGTTTATTTTGTAGTAAGGGCTGACTGTTGGGGGATCGGGTCGGGTCGGGTCGGTTTGCTAGCCAGATTGAGGGCGCAAAGCGGCTATCATGACACAAGCCAATCGCGCCTGACTCGTCGCCTCAAAAACAAACTCATTTTTTTTCAGGCGACGAGTCAGGTGATCACCCCCTACCCGACCCGACCGGACCCGACCGGACCCGACCGGACCCGACCCGACCCGATCTCATCACAATGGGCACTTGGTTTAATGTTATCGTCGGTTTCATCCGGTCAGTGCCACTATGATAGCTTTCGCCCTTCCATGGAGGAAAGGAAAATCTGATCCCGACGACCAAGCCACACCGAACCGAACGGATCCTGTGAATGAGCACCGCCTTGAATGTCTCTTACTTGTCCTTCAGGAAGCACTGGGAGTCCAGAGTGACGTGATCCAGACTCATGTCGGCCAGGTTGGCGGGGTACTGGCAGATGTAGTGATTGATGGCGTACACGTGGGAGGGAAGCACGAACTTCATGGACGCTGGAACAGACGTGTACGGTCACCAATAATTACATTAATGTTTTTAAGGGGGAAAAGCATTTAGGAACAGACGTGTACGGTCACCAATAATTACATTGATGTGTTTAAGTTGAAAACGCATTTAGGAAGAGACGTTTGCGATCTTCAATAATAACATTAATTTTTTTAAAGACAAAAACAAAGCAATTAGGACGAGACGTTTACGGTAACAAAAACCCCCAT
>NW_004798250.1:116636-117887 GCF_000002075.1 Aplysia californica | reverse complement strand
TACACATACACACACACACACACACACACACACACACACACATGCACACATACACACGCGCACACACACACACACACACACACACACACACACACACACACACACCGGACAGGTAGGAAAGAGAAAGAGAAAGAGAAAAAGATACAATGAAATAAATAAACAGAGGAGTAGAGAGAGAAAATAGACGAGAGAGGGACAAGGAAAGAGAGACAATATCCAAAACTTACTGGAGTTCCCTGCTTGCTGACTGCCATCATACATCATGATATCAAAAGGATTCCTCCCAAGTTTATAGCTTTTCACGGGAGTTTTCTTGTCCAGCACTCGTAATGTAGCTAATTTCCGCTCAGTCAAGAAGATAAAATCCTGAAATTATGCCGGTTTATTGTTGTATTTTGAGGGGTGGAGTGAGTGAGGGGGGGGGGAGGGAAGTTTATGTTGATGCTGTACATGATCATCAACGCAGTTTAGGTCTTTGGTAGGCAAGATGTCTGTCAGGGTAAACCCGCACTAAGATGGATAAGACGTCCGAGTAGAAAGACCGAGCTGCTCGACAAGTCATCTGCATACGACCAAATGCCAAACTGCGGCACCACAAATGCTGGTCATTTGTTTTAGTTTGTTAGTTTTTTTTAAGGGAAGAAAAGAAAAGACAAGAAAAGTCATTTTGTGTTGAAAAAAAAATCAAAATGTATAGACAGAATCGCGGGTAAGGGGGGAGGAGGGCTTTTCTCAAACTCGGGTAGGTGCTCAACCAATTAGGACGGTCCAATCGAAGATGCGTGTTAAACCCTCGGGGCGGTGCCATTGACTGAAGTGTCATTAGGCCATTCCCAAAGGGGGGACATTTCTCGTTCTAATGCACAGTAGAATTGTAATGGGCTGATCCAACAATGTCATGCTCATAACTGTGCCTGAGCTACAACAGGGAACTGCTGCTTTCTCTTTCCTTATCCTTACTATCGTCATTTTCCTCTACTTCTTTTGTATGTTTGTCACACTCTTGTGACCCGCTATTCCCGGGGTGTCTTCAAAGCAGACTTTGTGCTGATGAAGCTAGAGAGGTGAGCAGTGTAAGTCTGATTCCCTGTAAAGACTTCTCTGTTGACACCCACCCCTTGGCACTCATATGATCTTAAGCAGTTCCGAGCGCGTAAAACCTCTACTAAAACTAAACTCAGAGGCCCCTGTCTCTTCAATAGCCTAAAAATATTGAGATGGGTGTCACTTATTATATTTATTATTATTATT
>NW_004798250.1:115048-116356 GCF_000002075.1 Aplysia californica | reverse complement strand
ATTATTATCATTATAATCATCATGATTATTACTATTATTATTACTACTAATAATAATGATATATCATTAACATTTCCATGTGCTTACTTGGTAAAGAGCTATTCCCGTAAGGGTGATATCTTCTACTTTGTGAATGAGTTGTCTTCCTAGGCCGTCCAGCTGGACAGCTTCAACGGTAAACTTGGCGCTGTCCACCCAGTACAGGCGATCGTGGACATAGTCGATGGTTACTCCCATAGGCTTCAGTATGTCCCGCTCCACGATGATACGACGGTTTTGGCCTTCAAGGTCGCTGACCTCAATTCTGGGTCGGGCTCCCCAGTCAGACCAGATGAGATACCTAGGTGTATGTTTGGGAGGGGGGTGGGAGGAGTTGGAGAGAGGAAGGGGAGTTGAAGGGAGTTGGAGAGAGGAAGGGGAGTTGAGGGGAATTGGAGAGAGGAAGGGGGGTTGAGGGGTGTTGGAGAGAGTTAGGGGAGTTGAGGGGAGTTGGAGAGAGGTAGGGGAGTTGAGGGGAGTTGGAGAGAGGTGGAGGAGTTGAGAGGGGATTTAGGGGGTGGTGGGGTGAGTTCGGGGAGGTGGAGAAGGTGTGGGAAGGTGGGTGGAGGGAGGGTAAAGAGATGTTCAATATCAGAGGAAAAAAAAGTCAGAGTAGGAGGTTAAAGTGACAGAGAAATCAAATTTGGTTAGTAAGAGATTTACTGCACTTGTAACACAATTAGGTCATATAAGTGTCAAAGATTGGAGATTATTTCAACAGAGCGACAAAAAAAAAAGAAGGAGGAAAGATCAAAAGACAGCTGTTTGATATAGAAAAAGAAGAAAGCAAACAACCATTCAAGATCTGAGAGGGAGAAAAAATAAAGATACAATGTACGTGCACAATGTAACGGAAAACTTTATTTCGTCATGAGATACAAACCAGAGAGTTTACAGTAACTCTATTATGAAATGGTTCTATCTGCGTTTTACGAATATTTCGTGTCACAGTTCATAGTTTGAGATTTTAAAACTTTGAGTTCCAATATCCCAAAAAATCCTTAAAGAACTCTTTTAAAATCTTGCAAGAATTTTGGGGGAAGGATGAAGGAAAGGGGATATCAGAGTGAGCCGATAAAAGTCATCTTTAGAAGGATGATAAAAGCAAAAGACGCCTCAAGTATTGGAATGTAATTGAATAATTGTGTACGTGAATGTGTATGTGTGCGTGTGTGTGTGTGTGTGTGTGTGTGTGTGCACATACGCTTGCACGCATGCACGCACGCGCGCACACACACACACACACACACACACACACATATATACACA
>NW_004798250.1:111424-113691 GCF_000002075.1 Aplysia californica | reverse complement strand
ACACACACACACACACACATACGTACACATATACACCGCACATACATATACAAATTCACATAAACACACACAGACAAACACAAACATACACAGACACACACACACACACAAACAAACATACACAGACACACACACACACAAACAAACATACACACACACACACACACGGAGGAGAAGGCTGACTTGTTTTACATGAGAATCAAAGTGAGACAAAGAGCCAGATAGAGGTGAAGCCACACGTCATGGAAAGCTCTCCCACAATTGGGACGTAATTAACATTGCTTTTTCGGGACGCCATTATTGATTTATGAATGGCAACCAATCTTGAATACCTAGGTACACCAGTCAAAATAGTGGGTGGTTGGCGGGTGCTCTGGTGTGGTTTGCTCCTTCTTTCCTATCAAACATCTGTCGTCTTTATCTCCCCTCCTCCTTTTTTTGTGTTTGTTACTCACTTGTAACACCTCTAATCTTCGGCACTTATATGACCTTATTGTGTTGCAAGTGCCGTAAAACACTTACTAAAACTAAAACAGTCAAAATAATTCAGAAAATATATCATTTCCTATTTATTCCTACTTTGAGCAAAACGCAAATATTACTTTAAAACCTGCATTAGGCGTAATGTTCTTAAGATTATTATTGTCAGTTAATAAACTGAAAATCTGAATACACAAAAGAAAGCCAAGAAGGAAATATGACACTACTAATTAACAATTTGGTTCCATATATATAAAATTTGGCTGTCCCGATCTAGCTGTGCATGGCCCTGAGTCCATTCCAGAATCAAGCCATGACCTGATTACCTTATAGTTTAGTACACAGTCGAAGAAAAGGATATACACCCTTACATGCCATGAGCTTACCCGGAATTAGTATCCCTGACCTATTTTAGATAGATTCGACCAATTTCATATAAGCTTTAAAAAATAAGTGCTTGTGACTGCTTATGAGAATAGGGGGGAGGAAGGTACATGTATATAATATAAGTGGTAATGGAACATATTATTATCGAGTGGCGTTCACGCTGCTCATTGGGGATGTTCACGGACATTTACAAGGCATATGTGTATATGTGTGTAATTAATGTGGCCGCGTCGACATTCCCAAGCTATAAAAAGGAAGCAGTGATTATTTGCTTAAGTAGACTCTCCCCCCTTAGACGCACGCACACACACACACACACACACACACACACACACACACACACACCTACAAACACACACACACACACACACACACTCACCCACACACACACGCACACACACATACACACACACACACACAAACTTACACTCACATGCACATACTCATACTCATACTCACACACACAATAAATACACAAACGTACACACATACACTCGCAGACGCACACACATACGCACCCACACACAAATACACACAAACAAACACAAACACACATATACACACACATACACATACAAACACAGACACACACACACACACACAACCAGTCTCAGCCTCAGGGACAGACACAGACTCAGACGGTGCATATGTACTTTTGTACACGTCCAAATTCACTATGGAGACCAAAAAAATGCTCCCAACAGGAGAGAGGTGAGAGGAGTGGGGGGGGGGGGGGGGGGGGGGGTGATAAGAAAAAAAAATCGTCAAATTTATACGTTTAGACGGCAGAGCATTTCCACTTTCTTTTACACTTCCATGCTCTTCGTTGCTCAGAAAAGTGTTAGGGCCTTGTTCAACAAGAGCCTCGCAAACACATTAAAATTTTGTTTTCAAATGAATCAAAAACACGTGGAGCATATTTCATGAATAAAATCTAAAAAGTGTTATATTGCGGAACGTATTTATTACCCCTATTTGTGGAAACTCTTCAACTTTCCCGCACACACAGATTCCGCGCTAGACAGTTGTAGTTGTGGAGGAAGGAGAAGGGACGATATTTCAATATCAAGTTTGGTGCTACGATGTGGGGTTTTTTGGTCCAGGTGATGTCTTCTATGTTCTTTTTTTAATACTTGCTCTCATACTCTTACTTCGTTCTTTGACTGGGGAGAACACTTTGCGCGGTGACTCAAGTCGCCTGTCTGCAACTACTGCACAACGATGGTGGAGGAAATAAAGAAAGGAAGGAAGGAAGAGAGAAACAAAAGAACGAACGAAATACAGAAAAACAGAGAGATGGAGGGGGAGAAAGAGAGAAAGAACGGGAGAGAGAAAGAAGGAAAGAGAGAAAAGAGAGAAAGAAAAATAGAGAGAAGGAGAGAGAAAGAGAGACAGAGGGG
>NW_004798250.1:108835-111324 GCF_000002075.1 Aplysia californica | reverse complement strand
TCCTGCTTCTCACACACATTTTGATTACGCATATAGCCTACGTCACGGCTCATCAAAGACAATTTTTAGTGGCAAAACTTGTTACAAGAAATTGGTTTTAGTGAACCAAAAAAGTTATAATGGTACTAGAGGTAGCTGTGACGTCACCCACGTAAACTCTCTATGGCTGTGCGGGCCCACTCAGCTCGCTTTGTCGCCATTTTTGAGAGGACTAGAAACAGCGCGTCCCTCGCAACGCGTTGGTCTTCATGGAGTTTGAAGCTTAGTTCGGTTTTATTTTAAGTTGTCTTTTTTTTCCGCTGTTATTGTTTAATCATGTGATAAACATTCATACACAATACCGCCCCTGCTGACCGATTGTGGAAAACATAAATGCACCAAAATGTGGGCTACAAATGAACGGAGTGATATAATATGAGGTATTGTTTGTTTTTCCCGTGTGGGGTGGGGGAAGAGGGGAGGGAGACAAAGTGAATTACTGAGTTTGTTAAGAAAAAGGACGATTTCATACTAACAAAATGGATTGCTTTTATGCCATGTTGTCTACTCTCTCCTTCAACTGACGCAAAGCCTGGGTTTTCATAGAGTATGAAGGGGGTTAAGAATGGGTGAATTATTTAGTATATTAGTTCGTTATTGTCTCAAAATGAGTATTTAGTTGTAGGCAGGGATACTGTACATCACTCATTATATTTATCCTGTGGCCACACCCAAAGATCATTGGAACAGATAATGATATACTGACAACTTTTTAAAATGGAGCACTTAGATAAATAGCAGTTTTATCCTTTCTAAAACTGGCGTTGATTGGCAATGGTGTTTGGCTACACAACACCCCATCTTCCATGAACCCCTGTTGCTGTTGCACATGCCGTTTGGCATCGGTTCCGCAAGTGAGACAGAATATTACGCCGGTCTTATTGGTGTGCAGTTACGCCTGGTTTTTAGTTTTAGTAGAGGTTTTACGGCGCTCGAAACTGCATAAAGTCATATGAGCGTCAGCGCCTGGTTTGTTACTTTATATTCTCTCATAACAACATCGACAGTGGTTCTTTTCCGTTCAGCCAACCTTGAAAGTATGCTAGAGTTGCAGATGAAGATTCTAACAACTTCTCAGTCACATTCCTGATTCCAGAGGGCCGATACGAGCGCCTTGTTGTGGTGAGCGGTGCTAAATCTAGACATACTGTTTGAGCGACGCACAGCAAAAGATTTCAATTAAATTATGTTTTTCTGTTTTAAAAAGAGATCACCAGGTCCATCTAATTCATTAATTGTACTCACCCATATGGTCACACCGTGTAAAAGGCCTTATTTGTATTATTTAGAGATTGTCAGGCTCATTTAAAGGTAAACAATCACAATGGGCACATCTTAGCGATAGGCAAATCACATGAAAGAGAAATCAACATCAAAAGACTTCGTAGAATATCATTACTCCGTGATAGAAAAGTGTTGCTGTGCACCGACTAGTCTTTTATTCCTCTCCGGAATGGCAGCCCGCACCTCAAGTTTGACACTCGTGACGTCACAGCTAAGACCTCTAGTTCTATTTATTACCTCTTTGTAGTGAACACATTTTTGCACAGTAATAGTTCTCAAAACATGCGCTCAATGAGAACAATAACCCCATTTAAAAAACATGGCGGACTTGCTATAAAAAGCAATATTGCCCCAGCTGTAAACGTTTAAAACTCTGTAGAAACCACCCTCGTAGTATTATTAGTATTTATTAAGAAATTTTCTAGAATATAGCTAACAGGTGTTTATGAAAGTGTTGATCTGGTAAGACAAATTGATACAAGTCATTGTGCAAAAATTGGAGAGTTGAAGATATATTTGACAATGAGCTGCGCCTCGCGATTTTGAACGCACCATAAATTGGTGCATAAATATAATAGGAGTATATATTTGCAAAAGTAATGTACAGCAGTCCAGAAGATCAGGTTTTGCTGAGATCGGCCAAGCATATTAGTGTGAACTGGAAAAGAGCAATACCCAAATCTGATTCGTCTACGTTCGGATCCGTAGAAGTTAAGTTGTATTTCTTGATCTTTCCCAGAACACTTTTCTATTTCCCTCGTAAAAGGGACGATGAAGCAAGGGCTATGATTTCACATAGACCTGTCCTTACAATATTGCAATGCTCTTTCGGAAACACTTTTTCTTCTCACAGCGTTTCTTCTTCAGTTATTTTTATTTTATTCAACCCTTTTTCTTAATAATTAGTACAGTTTAACAGCTGACGATTTCGAACATGTGGTTCTGTTGGGAAAATAAAACTAGCTTGTTAAGATCATAGAGCCTACTTTCAAGCATGGGTAATAGCTATATTATAGTATAGATGCAATTTTGTTGTAGTAGTAGTAGCAGCAGCAGTAGTAGTAGTAGCAGCAGCAGCAGCAACAGCATAGTAGCAGTAGTAGTAGTAGTAGTAGTAGTAGTAGTAGCAGTAGTAGTAGTAGTAGTAGTAGTAGCAGTAGTAGCAG
>NW_004798250.1:107709-108735 GCF_000002075.1 Aplysia californica | reverse complement strand
GGGGGGTAGATGGTGTGTCTTGTCGTATCGTGTCGTGCATGTGTGTGAGTGTGAGAGCGTAAATGTGAGTGCATATGTGTATCTCTATGTATTTGTGAGTGGGTAAATATAACATTTGTGTATATAGGTATGTGCATATGTATGTCTGTATCTTTGTGTGAGTGCGTTATTGTGTTCATGTATATATGTGTGTGTGCATATATGTGTCTCTATCTTTGTGTGAGTGTGCAAATATTATTTGAGTGTCAGTGTGTGTGTGCGAATGTGTGTGTGTGTGTGTGTGTGTATGTGTGAGTGCGTATTGAAAACGGGGTTGGCGGTAGTTTCAACAACTCCCCACGCTGAAAACAGCCTGTAAACGATTCAATAACCCTAAGACCCCCTATTCAAAAACCTTCAACTACAACAATATTACACAAAAAAGTATCGGAGATGGAACGTTTTTGACTCTTGGAGACCGATTCTCCCTCTCGCCATTGTGCGCCTCGAACCCTTGACTTGTGAAAGCCTCGCCGCGCTCTCGAGTGATATGCCCACCTCCCAACAACACGGTAAAAGCCCCAGAACCTTTTGCTACCATTCTGTGGAGAGACTGCGGAACGGCAAAAAGACATCTCGGGGCATTTGCATTTTCTTTGAGGAAGCTTTCGAGGGCTCTTGAGTGGTGTGACAGCGAAGTGAGATAGGTCTGGGGGAGTGCTTTAATACCTGGCAATGCGTGAAACACACGGTTACAGTACACTCATGCATGCACACACACAGACGCGCACTCATAGACACACACACATACAGCCACACTGACACACACGACATACGTAGACACAGATACACAGGCAGACAAATACATATGTACACACTGACAAATACGCACATTTACAGACACACACAGACATAGACTTACACCTACACTCACATACACACAAACAAACACACTCAGATATCTACACAGATATACACACACGCACACACAGACACACACTCACACACAGACACATGCAAGCAGCGAGAGAGAGAGAGAGAGAGAGA
>NW_004798250.1:98738-107539 GCF_000002075.1 Aplysia californica | reverse complement strand
AGAGAGAGAGAGAGAGAGAGAGAGAGAGAGGGAGGGAGTCCTTTGCATTTTCACTCTCATTCTTTTCCTTTATCAGTATTGACACATATTTGGTAAAGGTACATCTGTGTAAGGACTCCCTCCTTTGCCTCCTTTGACTTACGCATCGACGTTTTGGGGAGATAGGGAGCCTTGGTGGGTTTAATTTAGTAAGAGTTTTATGACGCTCGCAGTTAGATAACTTGATAGGTTTGTAGAGCCTGCCAATCATCATATCAAACCACACGAAACCATGCAGACCTGCACTTTTGAAAAAAAGATACTCTCCTTCTACATAGATACATAACAGGGTTAAAACAATTGTTTCATTTGAACGCCTTCAATTGTTGGTATTGCAAAGTTAATGGCTATTTCTTTTTGCCGTGTGGTTCGTTTTGAATGCCCCCCGTCCAAATTGGTTACTTTTGCATTTTGTAAGCAGTTCGTCATGTCTTTTCGTTATTAAAAAGACATACTTTGGTCAGTGTTTTTATATTGTAAAAATGTCTCCATTTAGGTTAGTATAAAATTATTTTGAGCACTCTGGCTAAGCCATCTGCTTGTCCTATACGTAAGTGAGTGAAGGGTGCCACTTGTAGGTGCCACTTTTGTTGTGTCACTGTTATTCCTATTCGTCTGTATTTTGTTCCAAATGCCCGTTGTTGTATCGATTTTCCTTTCTTTACTGGAACAAAGGATCGTAATCGTTAGGTATGTATAACTGTCAATCTTTGCACTATTACATCTGACATTGTTTTTCTTACTTTTTGCTTCAGGTTACATGGCAGATGACGCGCCAACACAGCCCAGCTCATCTGCTCCAACTGGAAGCTCTAGCAACGCCTCCGGTAGTCGCCGACTGCGCACGGCCTACACCAACACGCAGCTTCTAGAGCTGGAGAAAGAGTTCCACTTCAACAAGTATCTCTGTCGGCCGCGCCGGATCGAAATCGCCGCTTCCCTTGACTTGACCGAACGGCAGGTCAAAGTTTGGTTTCAGAACCGCAGAATGAAATACAAACGGCAGTCCCACGGAGGAAGAGGCTCCAAAAATGGGATGAAAACGAGTAGCGACAAGGATGAGATGGATTTGGACGAGATCAGCAACGCTGGTGAAGACATCAAGTCGTTGTCAGGGGAGACGGTGAAGATGGAGGAGGATGTCGAGGATGTGATGGCTTCCGAAACGGATGCTGACGGTAATGCGGTTACCCTTTCTAGTAAACCAGTCACAGCCTGTGATAATGGAGGCGATGAAGTGATTAAAAATGAGAACGGAATGCGAAAACTGAACGAAGAGGATGAGAGAAGGATCGAGAGCGTCGTGGACAATTTCCTAGAAATGAAATCTCCCATACTGGCCACAGAAAAGCCAGCTGTTTCTCCAAACCCCCGAAAGAGGAAATACAATAAAGGAGGTCAAAGTAACGTAAATAAGAACAACAATAACAATAGTGATAGTTTTAGTGATGTTATGAAGCATAAAGATAAACTGGGTTCAGGGAAAGGAGGTCACAAAAACCTGGGATCCGATCAGACTAAGGCAGGACGAGAAGAGCTAAACGTCAGCACGGACACTGGTCAAGCGTCTAGCGGGAGTCCCCAGCCCTCCGCCCTTAGCAACGCGTCCTCTCACGACTCTGGGCTCTGCTCTCCGGACAGTTTACATAGCAACACCAGCCCCACCCCTGGCCACCACAGCTCCGGGCTTAACTCTCTCCTGGCGCCATTTTCTGCCCCCGGTGGGCAAGAACCTAGTCTGAGACACAATAAGAGTGGCAAATCTGGTACGACGAACTCTCATGAGTACAGAGGCCAAGGGAGACATCAGGACAATCCGCATAATATGAACTTTCAAATCCCACAAAGTGCTCACTCCTCCATTTACTCTCATCAGCATATCATGCATCAGCAGCCACTGGCGGCGACACAGCAGCAGACGTGTGATCTCCAAGCTCTCGACAGATTCTATTCGCAGCACCCGGACCTGGCACAAAGCGTGAGAACGGACTGTCACGTTACTTCTGCTCTATCGTCCGGAGAAGTGACGAGCGTGAAATACGACGGCCGGAAGTCAATAACGGCCTCCTCCCCATCGCCCCTCCCCTCGACATCTTTATCCTTCTGTCCCACACCCTCCCCTCATTTCCCTGCCAACCTTCCTTCACAGTCCTCGTCCCCCTTTGGCCCCGTGACAGGCGACTTCCGCTCTTCGTCGCATTGCAAGATGGCGGCGACCAACTCGCCCTACGCAACTTCCGGTTCTCACGACACTCAGACTTATCGCGGTCTCGGAAACGAGATTCACCAGGACATCGCGAACACTCTGATACCGGGCCACGCGCAGCAGAGTTCCGAGGGACATTTTTACTATGATTCTACGGACAATGGTTACCCGGGCCTTGTCTACCCTGGCGCAATGAGCCAAGCGATGTCAGGCGCGCACGCGACTACCGCCAGTAACAACGGCGCTTTGAGTGGGAGCAGGCTGGATCGAGGCCATGGTTTATACGCTCACTCTGTCTCCCTCGCCACGGCGGGCAACACGGACAATGGCGGGGAAAGTGATCGAAACCTAGCGGCAACAGCGGCGGCCGCGCAGCAGCAGCAGCAGCAGCAGCATCATTACCTCGCCAACAACAACTACAATGACGCGATTTTGTTTTGTGACAATGACGATTTCAATAACAATACTAGTGCTGTCGCTGCTGTAACTTCTGGCAGCAATAGTAGTGGTGGTGGTACTCGCGCTGGGGTTGTTGTAGGGGTGAATTCCCAGTCGCAACAGTCACAGCAGCAGCAGCAGCAGCAGCAACACGCTTACGCGTTTACAACGTCGTGTTATGGAGGCAAGTGCGACCCACAGCAGGGGCGGGCCGGGGAGGTGGCCAGTTCGCTAAGTCATATGAATGGCCCAGAGTGTAGCCCCAGTGGCCCGACCTCAACCTTTCCAGCCCCTCTGCGAGACACAATGATCACAGGACACACTCGACAGCTACAACATCAACAACCACATCACCATCAACACCATTCTCAACAACAGCAACACCTACTACACCATCAGCCAAACTCACAACAACAGCAACAATGTTTAACTCCTACCATAAGTAACAACAACAACAACAACAACAACAACAACAACGTTTTATCCGGCGCTAATGGAGTCCCTCGTTTCCATAGCGACAGAGACGCGACAACGTCAGGCCCGATGAAAAATGACGATTTAACACACCCGTTTGAATACAGCGCCGCCGGAACATTGGACACTCGATCCTCATCATCCGTCACCCCCTCCACCTCCTCCTCTTCCCCCTCCTCCTCCTCACAGCAACAACACCAACAGCATTTATCTCATTCATCCTCCTCCTCCTCCGCGTCGACTGACAGCAACAGCGAGCCCCGCGTCTCGAGCGACTCGTGTGAACAAAAGACTCCCGCGACACCCACCCCAGCCTCCGTCGCTTCCGCCCCTGCTGCTGCCACCCGCCCGTTGCCTGGCGGCGGCGACTCCTCGCTCTCGAGCACTCTACAACAACAGCAGCAGCAACAACAACAGCCGTCGGCGATGGCGGGTCAACATCAGTCCATGGTCCATTCATCCCAGGCCGGGAACAACAGCCTGGTCAATTCACGACAGGCGGCCGAGATGACAAGGATGACAGCCCCACTACGGATGGACGAACAAAACATCCCCGGGATGGACAGACAAACTCTGTCGAGAATTGACAGACAGAATGAGTCGGGGATGGACAGACAAAACCAGGAGCAGATGACATCACTGCATGCTCACAACGCTTACTTGAACAACTCCGCCTCATTCTACCCCCACCACCAACACCCCCACCTCCAACAACAATACAATGGTAGCGGTGCCGTTGCTACCAGCAGCAGTGGTACCGGAGGTGGCGGGGCTGTGTACTACAACGGGCCGACAACCCCATCAAAAGAAGAGTTCGAGCGAGGCTATAGCGTCTACAATACCGGGCCCAGTCCATTCATCGCCTGCAAAAACCCCACAACGAGACTGACCCCGCCGTACGTCCAAGTGGACAACTTCGCCTGCCAACTCGACACCCCAAGCAGAAATGAAAACCACGGAATGCAGCGCGAGACGGGCCCCCAACCACACCAACAGAGAATGGCGCCCGGCTCCAACAACGCTTACAACCTCCTGGCGGGGGGTCTGGCCCGCGGGGTTCACGGGGGCGCTGACCTCACCATGACCAATCACGGAGCCATGCAGGGCTATGGTCAGTACTACGGAGGAGGCTATGGTACTGCTCCTACAGCAAGGGGTTACTCCTTCAATCCGGACATGTATCCACATCAGTCGCACCAGCTACATCCTCATCATCCTCATCATCATTCCCACCATCATCACCCTTATGCCGTAAACACTGAGTATGGAAGCATGCACGATTTTCATAGCATGGTCAACTTGTAGCGTAACATAATATTAGCAGAATGGCGTCATTGTTTATTTTGTAGGAATAATATAAGGCAGAAATGGCACTTAAGTCACAATTTTTCATGTTTTCCTTCGTTTTGTTTTCTTGATTGACTTCTTCCACATTATGCACCAAAACTAGTTTATTTGAAAGAGCTGCAGTCACATACTAGTGACTAATTTACGACAATTGTATGCAGAGAGAACGGCAGAAGTTCAGATGAATTCTTGGAAGAAAGGCAATAGACCCCTAGTCGTAAATGTTTCTACTGTTGCAAATGCAGCCCCCCCCCCCCCTTTAAGTATTGTGTGTTTTCCTGTCAATACATGTTCACATTCACCATGAGTCTGGAGGTCGGAAACACTCGTCCTTTTTATAGCTACAAGAACTTGTACAAACCGTGATATTAATGTTGCTATTTGTCTTAGTTGTGTGTGTATGTATGTGTGCTGTTGCATGTGCGTGTTATCTTGTGTGGGTATGTTTGTTTGTGTATGTATGTGAAAGAATGACAGGGAGAGAGACAAAGGGAGGGAGGGAGACACAGAGAGAGAGAGAGAGAGAGAGAGAGAGAGAGAGAGAGAGAGAGAGAGAGAGAGAGAGAGAGAGAATCTCTCCATATAAATTCAAATTATGAAACTTATGAACAATAAATAAATGAATTTGAAAGCTTTGAGACCATATTATTATTACATACTGCATGCTGTGCTCTTGCAACTGTCGAAGCTAAGTGTGTGACCCGAAGGCAAACTGATAATGTACAAACTTGTTTCTCAAACTTCACTTTCCCACCCGTCGAATCGATTCTACCGGCTCTTGTGTTTTGTCAATGATGATACATAACAAGATGGTCCACTACTCTCTTTGAGCCAATTATGAAAGTGTCGTCAAAATTCGGTGGCGTCCTCTTCGCAAAAGCTTGTGTGAAAACAAAAATCAAAGTGAAAGTTATGTATCTTTATTGGTTTTGTAGTGGCGATGTTTTTGTTGACATTGTTTGACGTCGTACTAATAATATGTGTATGTTTTGTGTGTTCTCGCGTCTTTTACTTCGTGAATCTGACTTAAAAACGCGACTCAATCACATTGTTGCAGCAGGATAAACCTTAAGATTTCAGAGGCTAGATACAATGTCATATTTATGTGTTCATAATTTCTTTGCATTAGGTCTTATTTGTGTTGAGAACTTAGTGTATATGGACGTTCATGGGGTTTTTTTCATAGCGTTTCTAACTTTAAGAGGTTCGAAAACAATTTTTTATTCTTACAGAATGACAGCAGATAAAGAGACCCTTCAAGAGAGAAAAAGAATACGATATAGGGAGAGAGGATGAGAGAGGGAAAGAGGGAAAGAGGGAAAGAGAGAGAGAGAGAGAGAGAGAGAGAGAGAGAGAGAGAGAGAGAGAGAGAGAGAGAGAGAGAAAAGGTAGTTTTATAGTTTAATCATAAAAATGAACACACTGAGGATCAGTGATGCATATGCTCGTTATACCGTAGGCTTTGACACAAGCCCATACTCCACAGCGATAAACGACACCTTTTAAAATCTACTAGGTTGTGGAAATATTCATTCCCCATTGTATGGAACGTTTTTTTAGACCACCCCTGCTGTTATGTGAAAGTGAATAACAATGAAATGTTCTTATTCATTTGAGAGGATTGCGAACATGTAGGTGGTAAGGTAAAAAAAAAAAAAGTAGAGCGAAAGCAACACGTAATTTAATACCTCAGTTGTAAAAGTCAAGTCTAAAATAAAACGAGCAGGTGCAAAATTTGAATAAATAGATTCATTTTCAGAAAATGACCCGCCCTGATCCGTTTTGTATGGAAGTGTATTATTACCGAGACAAAAAGGTAAAGCTGTTATTTCGTTATCTCAATGTATATGGCGTCATGCTACCCTTTTTTCTTTTGTCTTTAGCTGGAGGGGGTAAGTCTAGATTTTTTTGGTCCTCTGAATGAGATGTGAGGTCTCTAGATAACCATCAAGCGAGCGTAATAAAACTATAAAAGATTTTTTTCTACTTTTAAGTTATGGATGAGGGTGAAAATTGGCGGAGGAGCCGTGGAGGGGGTCCTCTAAAGTTCATTCAGTGCAAGATTCCAAAGTTGAAGAGCGTAAGTTCGATGTCTTCGAATTACAAAGTTATATCTGCTCAGAACCTAGTTTTGAGAAATTTGACGTAAATATTTTTGAGTTTCACAAAATGTCAAGCTTTTTTTAATGCAATTCCTTGAAAATCTTGATAAAAACTGAATAGTCTTTCGATTTTGATAGAGCAGATAGGACATTTGGTTTCTGACCTCATGGTCTTAGTAACTCGAAACAGCTAAAACTGTCAGATAAAACTTAATAATACTGAAGTAGCGAGTTGTATCAGATTGCCGCGCACAGAGATCAGGGAACGAACGGCCCAGATGGCGCCTCTGTCTCCCCCCGCAGAACCCTTTTCGTTGAATCAGAATGATATTAATATTGTAAAAAGAAAGAATCAAGAGCCTCTTGGAAAGGACAAATATAACAATAAATAAAACACCGTTTATAAACGCTTTTATTAGAGCAATGCTTGCTACCTACCTGGGTAGCATCCCACACAAGAGGGCGTTGTGGAAATGTCGGTGGGCGGTGGGGAACACCCGGGTAGAGACAGCAGGTGTTTTTTCATGCCTCGCCTGGAAGTCCATGTAGGTGGGTGGTACAAAAATATTTGCCACTTAAATGTGTCAAAAGTGGGCGCTGGCTGGCTATAGAAAGATTGACAAGCACCGGTTCAGAGTTGTGCCGGTTTTGCTTTTAAAAATCCCCAACTCTTTCAGGGGTTGAAAGCTGCTGTGCGTTCTGCTAATCACGTCTTTTTTGTGTACTTGATAAGTTTCACGCAGAGCATCGACAAAACTGGTTCCAATCTGGAACGGGCCGTTATTGAACAAGTGTTGGTTATTGGGGGTGTTTTTACGGCCCTGTTCTATCGGCGATTCTCTGTTTATTGTTTTGGTTTAACTCCCTTTTCAAAGCCGTTAGGTTATTTAAGAGGCAGGACCCCTGAATTTGACGTCTATCTCCGATATTACTAAGCCTTGTGGGTGGAGAGAGCCTTGAAATACTCCTCAGTAATCCAAATTCAGAGCGTTCAGTCCGGGAATCGAATCAAAATCTGCCCCGTACTCCAGCAGGATACCAGATGAGCTGAAGGTGCGCTTTATTTAGAGATTGACCCACACTGGCGTATGTAAGGCGGTAATAAAACCCTTTCTGTAACCTGACAGCGCTAAAAGGCACATGAATTCATTACTGTTCTCCATACTTATAAGATGTGGACGGGCGTCTGTGTTGCAGTGGTTAGACGCCTATTCGTTTCAAGCAGATGACCAAAGTTCGATTCATGTGTGTGTGTCGGGAGGGAGGGGGGTTGACGAATATCTCGGTCTTTCTGCTAGAATGAGGTTGAATCCCTGTCAGCCTGGGTTTTTTCTAACGGCAGGGTCAAGGCCCGTTTCCTAATAACTGATCTACATTGTGTCGATGAAGTTATAAAAACACATACATGTATACCTTAAAATAACTTATTGTTTTTACGAAGTTAAGAGACCCGTTACCTTAGCTCAGTTTAACATGTCCATTCTAAGAGCCGAACGGGGCATTTAATTCACACCTCTAACTACGTCATACGTAGTGGCAGATTAAAAGTAACTTTTCGTCATAAATAAGTTTATAAGAAACCAAAGACTACATTGTTACTACTACGGTCTATAGGTAAATGAAGCACTGGTTACAATTCCTTTGCGTTGTTGTTACGAAGATATTTTCCTCTTATTTACCCCCCCCCCCCCTTCCCATGCGGGCCCCCAAAAATAGAAAAAAACGGACATATTTAAAAATCCGAAACCCCCACCCCCACGTACTTGCAACCAATGCAATTATCATGACAGGTTGCTGCACTCTTTGGCTTTTGTTTCTGTTTTGCTTTGTTCTTTTGTTATCTCTATAACCACCCAAGCATCCCCCCTTCCCCCACCCCCACCCCCGCCTACCCCATTTTCACGTGGGGCCCTTCTGATTACCTGTATACAGTGGCACGGCTCATGAATTTTGTTGAAAGTTTCATGAGGCTGTCTGTGTACTTTTTTTTATAGTCCACCGTGTACTTTATCTTCACCAGTCCTAGTCCCCATCACTTCCTCTATCTATCTGTCTCTTTCTGTCGCTCTTTCTTTGTCTGTCTGTCTGTATTGCGCTGTCTCTCTCTGTCTCTTTCTCTCTGTCTCTCCGTGTCTCTGACTCTGTCTGTCTGTCTGTCTGTCTGTCTGTCTGTCTGTCTGTCTGTCTGTCTGTCT
>NW_004798250.1:96797-98571 GCF_000002075.1 Aplysia californica | reverse complement strand
TCTCTCTCTCTCTCTCTCTCTCTCATTATATTTACTTTTTGAACGTTTACTAATACCCCAATCCAATACTCCCTTTAGAGAACAACCATGAAGTTGATTTTCCATTCGTTTTGTTTCTTTTACTTATGAACAAACTCACTACACACACCAGCATTTTAACTCCACTATTCTAAGCCAGCCCTGCAGTTTTTAAATCTTTGAAAATGCAAATCCATAAAAATGAAACAGGAATGGAAACGATACAGGCTTAAGTTGGAACGGTACGATAACGTAAACGACACCGAGACAACGAAACAAATCTCGATACCCAATTTTTGTTGCTGCAAAATGAGATTATAATTTATAGAAAATAAAGTGGGGGGGTGGGGACACTGGTCGAGAGAGCGGTTGGTAAACACAGACTCATTATTGAAACAAATAGAAGCCGAATGATGAAAGTAAGACCAGCACCGGTAAAGTTTGTACAGCAGCCTCAAATATCCTGGGTTGAGGTTTTGATACGTAAACATTCATAGTGACAGATTCAGAGCGAATCAAATAACTTATGAGTGGTCGGTCCATCGACGAAAATGTCCAGCTAGCAAGACGTTTTAAATCCAACTTAGAAACAAAAAGCTGCTTTGAGGCGAATGCTGTTCTTTTTTTTTTTTCAAACGTACTGTAGGTGTTTTTTACAACCCTGCAGACACAATTTATATCATTCAGGAGGCGGGCTTCTGACCCTGACTATCAGGGCCTGCCTGGGCAGAGAGGGGATACAATAAAACCTCAGCAGAAAGACCGAGAGACTCGCAAAAATGTCTCCCTTCCCTTCTCAAGAATCGAACTCAGGTCTCCTGTGTGTGACAGTTAAGCGCTTAAACGTTACAGCACAGACGCCGGTTCGTGTGAAAGAAAAAGAATCGTAAATGTATTTCGTTGAACAGAAGCTGACTACCTGTATAAATGTTCCCAACTCCTCTAATACGGAGTGCCCATTCAGGGATCGGGTTGGGTCGGGTCGGCTTGTTAGCCAGATTGAGGGCGCAAAGCGGCTATCGTGGAACAAACCGTTCGAGCCCGACTCGTCGCCTCAAAAACAGACATGTTTGTTTTTAGGCTAAAAATCAGGCCATCGACAAGACTCGATCCAACCCGACCCGATCCCATCCGGAATGGGCACCCGGCATAAGAGTCAATACCATGCCGTACCTTGTCGAATGTCGATATCAATGTTATTTTACCGCTCTACAAGCAGCGGTGTGCCTGTGACATTGCTTTGTACATGTAGATATACTATCTGGTGTGATATCATGTGACTTGTCGTATCTCGCTGACTATTGTATTATGCATTATAAGTATTACATTTCCCTTTTTGCTCCATTTTTCCCCTCGAGAGGAAAAGTAAGAAAACAATTTTTCTCTTTTCTGTTTCACGTCACGATGAAGTGTTATTTTTTGTTACCTTTGTTTGTTTGTTTGTTTTTGTTTTTGCTTTTGTTATGTTTTTCCACACGAAGCAGCCCCCAATCTTTGCTTGTAGCCTCACGAATCCATTTCGCATTTTAATGGTTTTTGTTTCGTCTTGGACAATTTTTGCATCACTATTTGATGTGAGTTTTAAAAAAAATATTTATAATGGCCGCTCTGGATGTTACCTGTGTACATATTATTTGCTCCTCTTTCAGTTAGACTTTATTATTTCAAATCACTTTAAAAAAGATAATTTGTACTGTCGTTACATTGCAATCACAGGTAAAAGTTAAATTTTGCCCCGCCCCTCCCCCCTCCCCCC
>NW_004798250.1:93173-95023 GCF_000002075.1 Aplysia californica | reverse complement strand
TCATCATCATCATCATCATCATCATCATCATCATCATCATTATCATCACTGTAAATAGAGAATGAAAACGGTTGAGACTTGGTAGATTGAAGATTTCCGAAACATATTATATAAATAAGTTCATCATCACCATCAAATTAATTACAATAATAATACAAAAAATGCATTTATCCAACATATTATATTATATCAATGATATGCTTTGTGACACCGTCTAAACACTTTACATCAGTATTATTACCCCCAAAAGACGCTAGAATATTGTTGGCGTCCTTGGAAGCAATTCATATTTGCTGTTTTAGTGAAGACAATCACACTGACCCAAAAAATATTATTTTAAAGTATGACGGTAAAAAGGTGCAGGGGAAAGGGAAGACTGACGGATAACAAAATGCATTTATGGAGACAAAAGCCACCCATGTGTAAGTACTGTTTTACGATTAAGACTGACGGAGAGAAATCTGACAAACAAAAGAAAAGAAGTAGGACGTGCCAGTGGCGTTAACAAGAACCCAACGTTGAAAGGGTGTTTGGTTTAAGAAGAGTTAAGGACAATTGCTATGACTTTTAAGTGAAACCTGATCTTGCAACGACCTGTCCCAGAAAACCACCTGTACAAAGGAACAATTTCAACTCACCCCACCCCACGCCGTGGCCTCCTCAAAGAAAATAAATCCCTCTCAACTCAACACATACAGCCATCTTTTTCCCCATTTCCATAAGATCATCGGTTCACTTAATCTTAGTTTAACCGGTATTATATTCTTGATATGGCGTCAGGGGCGGCTCGTGGGTCTGAAAAGTGGGCGTGCACAATTAAGCTATCTTATGTTGAAGATAATCAAGGGCAGAGTAAATGGGATGGTGTATAATTTTACGATCTTTGAGTTGGTGAAGGAAGACCTTGTGCTTTTATTTTCATTCTTTTTACTTGTGGCTTTGACTTCTAGAACAAAATCTGTTAGTTAGCTAAACGTCAATTTCATTCATCCTGCATTAGATCTGAACACTCAAGTAATACCTTTCACCACTCCACTACACAACCGTTCAAAAGCACAACTCATAGGACGGTGACTTAAGTATGTCACGTTTACCTCCCTCATGTTCACGGTCACAGAGTCACTTAAAATAGCGACAAGACAATGAACCAATCACAATTCACTTGAGCCCTCCGCTGGATTGCTCCGGGGCCCACATAATTTTGGCATGGAATAGTGCACAGTCTATGGCGTTTATTTTTAGATTGCCTACTGTGGGCTATGTTTCGACGCTATTCGGCAGGAGCACATTTGAGATGTGCCGTCTTATTGATATTAATGTACCGCCAAACTCTCTACAAGTGTCGTCATCGCTTGGGTTATCCCAAAGGGCGATTTATAGGTCGGGTTTCCACTGTTGACTATCCTGTTAGTTTAGATACAACGCATGAACTTAAGCATGGCATAGTAGATGCTTTACGGCGCTATAGAATAGAAATGGCAGTTACGGCGCCAGCGAAGGCCTTGTTTTGATATAATATTTGGCTAGTGTTTGTTTCTGGCGTCTTTTATTTTATTATTGTGGGTGTTGTACGTCATAGAACATTAAAACATTTTGGGTGGCACTGCACGATCGTGCTCTATGGACGAACTGCGCCTGCATGGCGTGGATTCTGATTCGGATCTGGAGCACATGCGCACGCACAAGCATACAACACACACACACACACACACACACACACACACACACACACACATACACACACACATACACACATACACACATACACACACACGCAAACACACACATACACACACACACACACACACACATGCAAACGCACACATTTATGCACACATACACATAAACAC
>NW_004798250.1:87320-91684 GCF_000002075.1 Aplysia californica | reverse complement strand
CGCACACACACACACACACACACACACACACACACTCACTCACACACACACACACACACACACACACACAAACATCCCCCTTCCCCGAAAAATGGAAGAAAAGAAAATCCCTTATATTGGACATAGACAACGCAAATTACAATCAGTTTAGATACACTGACAAGATTGCTTGTTAAGATACGCTCCAGAAAGTTACTTCGTAAACAAGAGGTTGAAAATTGACAAAATCAGCAATACATGTACCTGACATCTCTGTTCACTCTCATCTCGTTCCGCTGGGTCTCACACGAGTGCGTTTCTGAGGTATTCATGCAGCAGCTGAAGGTATCTCAAAGAAGACCGTCGCTTGCACATTGTAAAATGTGCTTTGAGATACCTTGTTGGCTCAACGGATAACAAAGTGGACTACGGAGCGGATAGCCCTGGCGCAAATCCCCAGTGGGGGTTCTGAACTTGGTATGTGAAGGGAAATGTTGGAGTCTTCCTATGTTTCGTTTTGTTGTGGTTGGTTTTTTTTTTAAGGCTTTCCACCTATCAGGCTCAGTCCTATAAGAAATATCCTTTTAGTATTGAAAAAGGCGTTAAATATGTACAGCTTCAATATATTATTTATTCTTTAGCTGTTTTTTCCCCTTCTTTTTTATAAGTGAGCCAAGCCAGTTCGCTTCCTTCATATCCAGAGCTGTCAAGTCGCGCTTGCAGAAGACTTCGTGCCACTCACAGCTTTAGTTTCAGTGGGAGTTTTACGGCACTTACAAGACAGTTAGGTCATATAAGTCCCGGAGATTAGAGGTGACACAAGAGAGTAACAAATATAAAAACGTAGAAGAGATAAGGACAATAGATGTTTGACACGAATGAAGGCGCAAACCACACTAGAGCACCCGCCAACCACCCATTTAAAAGCGCTGCCTGAGGGCATTTGACTGAGGCCATTCCACCGTGAGTGGTCTACTACTTCACGAAACAATACGTCATAGCAAGGATCTTGCTCTCATACGGCCTTGCGCAGCTGCAAGCGTCATAAAACTCTTTACCAAAATGAAAAGTGAACCCTGAAAGTAGAGAGCGGGGAAGATGGAAACCTGTTGTTGCAAGGAGTAGCAAGGCATCAATGGATGAACACAGGGGTCTACAACTTCATGAAATATTGCACAAAAGCAGACGCCTTGCACTCATCTGACCGTACACACAGTTGCGAGCGTCATAAAACTTTCCAAACGGAAAAAACACACCTGAAAACAGAGAGCGGAGAAGCCTGCTGTGGCAGGGAGTGGCGAGGCACCATTGGACGAACAGAGCCATGGTGACAGGTGACAGCTCACAGGAGAGAATGTCTTTGGGAAATCGACAGTCGTCCAAACTGCGCACTTGGCCAAGTTAGCACAGTGTGTGCTGTGTGAGTTACGTAATGTGTACCAGGTGAACCCAAAAAACCTTAACCCACGGAGACACCCCCGAAAAAAATGATTAACAAAGAGATAGAAACACATTTCGCAGACCTACTTGGTCACCATCCGGATGTATTGTGACAAATTTACAAACAAAAACTTCAAGTTTGAAGGAAGTTAGAGCACATGCTCCATGTGACGTCTGTTTCGGGCAATACACGCTCTGAGGCGCCTGGCGAAATCATTGTCTATGATAGTTTCCTTTTGTAAAGCCTTTGATGTGCCTGGGTCTTGAACGGTTTAAACTTCAGATCGTACTTCGACATGCGTCGAACAGATAACATTCTCAAGCAATAGTTGATTCAATACTATGTCGACGAACTGACTTTTTAAATTCTTCGCTCACAGACTCCATCAGCGCCGCATTCTCAGGAGTACGCACTTGTATCGGTCTCCTACTGTGGGTGACCCTAGTTGTTTTTTTTATATCTGCAGTGTTCATTTTCAACGGAGCCATGTGACTCAAAGTCAGCCACCCACTTAAGTTTTATTACTTTACTTGATATTTTCTTACGATCTTTGGTGTTAATTCCAAACGGTTTACTAAAGAGATTCTGTGTTTGCATAGGGGACTATGTTTCGATATGTTATGTTTCAACCATAACAATACTTTGTTCAACAGTGAACAGAGTAGCCATGGCTGCTTCCAAGGCTCTGTTGTTTTTGTTACGTGTTTCTCCTTCCAAACTGTTTAGCTTGCTTTCTGTCAATTTTTGTGTGAATTGTGCACTTTGGTGTAGAGTTATATATTGGCTTTCCGCGGGTAAAGGTTTTTCATTTTTTAGGTCAGTGGGTACATTATTTTTGGGGGGAGGGGGGTAAGAGGTAGGCGAGCTTTAACTTTAAGCATTGGGCACTATGTCGCTCCAGCTGATGTCAGTGACGTGGCTAAGCCAGCACGTATGAAACATGTTGATCTGCTCTTGTTTGGTTCAGATTGCCCAGGTCTCAATCTCGTATAGACCGCATCGTCCGTGTGGAGGTTAGGCGCTTCGCTGTCGCATACTGGAGACCCGAGTTCGATTTCCGAGTTTGGAGAATGTGTATCGAGAATCTCGGTCTTTTTGCTTGGATGCTCTCTTTCTCAGACTGGGTTGGCCCTGACAGGCAGAGTCGGAAACCTGCCTCTTAAATGATTTAAACTGTGTCAATGGAGGTATAAAAATCACCTAGAACCCCCCCCCCCCCAAATCCCAAATAAGGGGATGCTGACAACACGAACGCTGTACCTTGTCATCTTGGTGGGGGTGGCTAGCCCGGGGTTCTGCAAGACTTGAGTGGCCAGTCATTCTGGGGTTGTTGGGGTATTCCTAAATTTCTTATGGTAGATTTCATTATCGAAAGACAAGTTGTTGAGAATGGTGAAGCAGTGTACCAAATCAGATTTTATTGTACTCGTAGTTGTTGATAGTGATGACTGAGGATGTGTCCATATCCAGGCCTAACACTTTGGTTTTCTTCAGAAAGATTGTCAGACCGAGGCTCTTGCAGGCTTCGTAGAACCTTCCTAATGAGTCACTTCCAGTCCCGTTTAGAGTGTGAAGTCATCGGTATAGAGCGTATGGTGGTCTTATGCACCTTAATTTAGTAGTGCTGAAGAGTTAGTCGTCTGATCTCATGTGCATATTTTACAGTCCCTGGGTTGAGGTTCCTGTGGCTTGTTACAAAAGCAGAGAAAAACGAGGATATAGGAGAGGGTTAGAGCAAGGGAGCAGACTTTCTCTATATCACCTGTAATGTCAAAGAGCCTGGAAACACTGCCCTCGTGTTTGATGTTTGTCTCCCTTCCGTCACGGAAGGATATGATAAAGCAGCTAAACTTCGAGGATTTTAGTTTTGATTTTTGATTTTTTTAGGGTGAAGGAGGTGGGGGGGGGGTCCTCCTATCTATCTTTAGCAGGATCCTGAAGAGCCCATCCCCAGCTGACACGGTGGAAAGCAATAGTAAGGTCCGTGAAGGCGAGTCATAGAGGCTTTGACTATCTTCTACACAACCCCTACAGCCGTCAGGGACCATGTCCACCTATGAGCGCTATGTTCGGAGTCCATATTAAGACTCTAGGACGAGTGGGTGGTTGGAGGGCGCTCTGGTATGGTTCGCTCCTTCTTTCCAATCAAACATCTATCGTCTGTATCTCTCCTTATTCACTTCTTTTCACTTTTCTCCTATGTAACAACACAAATCTTCAACACTGCATAGCATATTAGTTATGCAAGAGACGCAAAACTCTTACTTATACTATAAGGTCGACACGTTCTGATAGAGTTTGAGGGCGTGCCAACTAGATTTCGCCTTAGTGGAATGTTGCCACAAGACAGCGGATGTTTTCAAAAGAGTTTTCCTTCTCCTCCCGCGGCAGGTAGATCTGGGTAACTCGACACTAGCAGCAGGTATAACCTGACCTGAGATTCAACCACAAAAATCACAAGGACAAGAAAAGCAACACCATTAACAAAAACAACAATAACAAAGTCAACACGCACACACAGAGACAAACACATACACATACACACACATACACACACACACATACACACACACATACACACACACACACACACACACACACACACACACACACACACACACACACACGCGCTTCCCACACACCCCAAACAACACCACTATCCCTCAACAATATTCATTTAATATTTGTTATTATTTTCCTCTCTCTGAACTTTCTCCAACACCAGGCTTCCCATGCTGGAGTTGTCGTTCCTGGCCGCAGCTGCTCGAGACAGAAACCCTACAAAAAACTGAGCATCAACAGATACATGAATACCACCGCTGTGTTCCCACGAGAGAAACAAAATAAATATTCGCCTAAAAAGGATTGAATTCTTCTTCTTCTTCTTCTTCTTCTTCTTCTTCTTCTTCTTCTTCTTCTTCTTCTTCTTCTTCTTCTTCTTCTT
>NW_004798250.1:80569-85470 GCF_000002075.1 Aplysia californica | reverse complement strand
TAGATAGATAGATAGATAGATAGATAGATAGATAGATAGATAGATAGATAGATAGATAAAGATAGAAAACTGCTGAGTATACTTTTTATGTTCATCCATATCTCACCAGGAACAACTTATTTCAGGATGCTTTTCCTGGGATGTGTTTGTTTGTTCTTGACGGACCAGACTTGAAAGTGAACAGTCTTTAATATAGCACTAAATACGCAAAAGAAATACCCTAACGTAGATCAAATGCGGTAACACTCCTAGAAAGGTTAGAAGCAACCACTTTAAGGAAAAAATACGAAAAAGTATGGTAAAACTCAACACACATTATTAGTTTTCAACTGGGTTGGTCCATCGCTTACAATTCATGGCAAATACTTTCCTTTTTTTTTCTATCCTGTGCTAGCCTCTTTATATGTGAGGCAGCGTGGTGGAATCAGGCTCTCGTCAAAATAATTAAAGTGAAGAAACTGGCATTTTTCCGCAGGTTTGTGAATTTTTATCAAATTTTTGTGGTTTTTTTTTGTTTTTTCCTCAACACCTTTCATGTCCATTAAAGAACTCATTTCTGCGTGGATTTTTCTGAAAAACGTCGATTAAAGGAACTAAAAATGTAAACTTTCAGTTACCACGGACTCTTAAGCTAAGGAAATAACTAATTTTTGCCGGCCATTTCTCACTCATTTTACCTCTGAAAACAGGTGACCCCCTCCCCCTTCATTCGGAAATATCTCGACTTGTATTCAAGATAAATGGATATTTTTTTTCATTCAAATAAAGACAAGTGAGCAAGCTTTAAGATAATACCAATACCTCTACATGCCCAAAAATTGACGAGAGCCCGATTCCACCATGCTGCCTCACATATTATTCCACGTCTGTCCACTTTTCTGTACATCATTCCCTGTGTAACTCTTTTCCATGTTCCGCATAGCCTTCCCTTTGATCTCCTACCATGTGGATTTCAATCCCTGTTGCGATACTCGAGTACTCTTTTATTCATGGTGTGAACAGTCCACGAAGCAATCCAGAGAGACATGCTCAACGAAGAAGTGTAAGGGTCAGTAGGAGCCTTTTCAGTTTTGTTCACTGAATTTCATTTGTCCGACTGGTGCAAAAAGCTCAACCGTCGTCTGTGGTGTAGGGATTAGGAACTTTGCTGTTGAACGCAGAAACCTGAGTTCGATTCCCGGGTAGAAAGAAATTTTTGTCGAATATCTCGGTCTTTCTGCTGGAAAGTTGAATCCCTCTCAGACTGGGTCGGAAGCCTCCTTACCTTTCTTCTACTGAACAGGTCCTACCTCAACCCGTACCCGTACCCCTACCCTATAAAGTTTACCAACGATATTCCGGAACTTTTCTCGGAGCCAAAACCGGAGATTGCCGTCCAACTGTCTCCCCCAAACCTCGAAACATTTGACGTATTTGTTTGTGTTTCCATAACATTTTCTTTTAGTTTTTACACAGAGTCGGGTAGTTGTCCACCTTCTAGCTATTGCCCACTCATTCCATCGTGTTACCAGCCTGGAATAGACCAACTGACCCAACAGTGTATCTGGAGTAGCGGTTACGCTGGAAATCGGATCAGCTGATGACCTGGATGAAGAAATAGATTGAGAGCAGCTTTTGGATTACACCGCTCTCGAAGGTATCTAGGTTACCAATGTGCTGGGACGCTGGGAGACTGATAGGTTATACTGACAAAGAGCAGCGACTGCCAAAAAGGACGCAGACAGGACTATGGTTATTTAGTGCTGCGGAAAGGTAAAAAGTACAGACAGACAGACAGACAGACAGACAGACAGACAGACAGACAGACAGACAGACAGACACAGACAGAGAGAGGGAGAGAGACAGAGAGACAGAGAGAGAGACAGAGAGACAGAGAGAGACAGAGAGAGACTGATTGACAGATAGACAGACAGACAGACAGAGAATGAGGGAGACAAAGATAGAGAGATAGGGGGAGAGAAAAAAGGCACAGAGAGAACGTTTGTGTGTGTGTGTGTGTGTGTATGTGTGTGTGTGTGTGTGTACGTGCGTGCGTGCGTGCGTGCGTGCGTGCGTGCGTGCGTGTGTGCGTGTGTGCGTGTGTGCGTGCGTGCGTGTGTGCGTGTGTGCGTGTGTGCGTGTGTGCATGCCTGCGTCTGTGTTTGTGTGTTATTAAAGAGAGTTCATTGAAGGAAATGTTTTTTCTTCAATTTCTCATATTATAGTAGCTTCCGAAATCTTTTTCATATAATCAGTGTCAAGTGATTCAGCTTCGTTCATCCAGCAACAACTTGTTTACTCGAAAGAACAGGGTTATGATCCCCTTCACCCGCAGAAGACCCGAGTTCGATTCCGGAACTGAGAGAATCTCTATAGAGTATCTCAGTCTTTCTGCTGAGCTGCCGTATCCCTCTCAGTCTGATTTTGCCCTAAAATAATGGTCTAAGTATTGTCAATATTGGGCCTTAAAAACAACTATATTAAAAAAGAAATTGACTGTCAAAAGACAGACGATATTGCTTAAAAAGTTAACGCCCTACTGAACACAAGGTAGGCCATTTTAAAGTCACAGTGCTAGGCATCATCTAGGTAAACTATGTTACTATTATTACACCACCACAAGATCCGACTCACGAGGAATCGGAAACCGCCAGATCTAAAACCCCAAGAGAGAAATAAACACAATGACGTCATCAACACGTGTGTCTCTTCTCGCCACTACTCTCAGCGCATCTCGTGACATATCGCTTGCCACTTCAGACGCCCGGATTAAGAGGGAGAGAAGATAGAACTAAGGAGAAGGCGAGGACAGAAAAAGAGGGGAAGGGGAGGGGGAGTGAGGGTGGGGAAGGGGAGAACAGCGAGGATGGTGGAAGGGGTGGATGTGAGTGTTGGGGGGAGAAAGGAGTGGAGAAGGGGGTGGGGAGGAGGATTGGAGGGTGAGTGGAAGAATGGAGGTTTTGGGAGGGGGGGGGGTAGTTTGAGGAGACGGCGGGTCGGTGTCAAAGGCGATCTCTCGTCTAGGACTCTCCTCTCAGTGCCAAAAGATGACATCTCCTGCTGCCTAACCATGACATGTCCCTCTATCTAAACATGATGTTTTCCAAGACAAAAAATAGACTAACTTTTCTTCAAAAACGTGAGATATTCCAAGACCAAAAGATTGACGAATTCTTTTTCCAAAATATGACGTATTCCAAGAGCAGGAAACAGACAAATTCTCCTACCAAAGAATGGCACATTCCAAGACCGTAAAATAGACGAATTCTCCTACCAAAGAATGGCACATTCCAAGACCGTAAAATAGACGAATTCTTCTTCCAAGATATGACGTATTCCAATAACATTAAAAATTATAAATATTTCTTCCAAAACACGATGATATACTATTATTCCAAGACCATAAAATTGACGAAAACATGATTCAGGCTCTGTTTGAACAAGACTGATTCTGCTATAGAAAGGCATAATCTTCTCCCATACCAAAAACTTAACGGATTCTTTACTATAACTGGAAATATTATGCTTCTACTGTGAACTGGCGAATTCTTTAACAATGACATGGTCTATTTTCCAGCATATTATTATTATGACTCACTGTACAACCATATCACTGCTTGGCTGTCTTACTAAAACATGAGATATTCTTTCTTAATGGCACGTCATATTATTTTACAGAAAGCAGTTTATTTTTAAAAATATTAAAACGATGTTTTATAAAAACAACATGTCATTTTCTGGGTACAGAAAAAATTGATCACAGCGAAGTGTAGGATTTGGACCAAACTCAGTGTCCAGTAAAATGTCCTTATTTAATTGGGTTAATCGTCAATTTTTGAGTGAAATCATTCTTACTCTTGAACTCGAGAGGAATTGAGTAGATATTCCTAGGTTAATAATTTAGATACTCTAAACTGCTTGTACACAAATGTTACAACGGTTAGTTTCAGTATTACGGCACTGTCTGAGAAAGGAATGACTTTGTTCCATTTACAAAACCGCCAGGAAAAGGGAGCGATTTGAGAAAACCATCCATTGCCCTAGACCTTTTTCTTGTATCGGGCCAGAAAGTTACTAGCTACACAAAAACACGGAAAACAATCTCTGAAGAGAGAAGTCTAGGTGGGGGGGGGGTTGTTATTGTTATTATGGTTGTTGTTGTTGTTGTTGTTTCTGTTGTTGTTTGTGTTGTTGTTGTTGCTGTTGTTGTTGTTGTTGTTTTTTTTTGTTTAATACTTCTAATTTATTCATTTATTTATTCTTTTTTTTTATTTGACGTTTGAAGAAACCTCGTGGGAAGGAAAAAGGCGTCTTATGTCGTCCAAAATAGCATGCGAAAGTTTGACAATCCAGGGCTCCAGAGGAGCACAGAAGGCAAGTAGGATACCCAAAGTCCAAGGCATTTAAAATAAGCTAGGGTTATTGGTTAACTCTGATAACACTTGATGTTACAGACCATAGCAATTATAATTCCAATGTCTGAAAAGTGGAAGATATTCTAGGTCCCAAGTAGTCCTTTCGGTCAATTAGTGTTCCTGTCTGGCTGAAATTAGATCCAAAGTCATCATCAATATCGATTTATAGTCGAAGAAGAAGACGAACTAGTTGTTTGTTACTGCTGCTGCCGTTGTTGGTGATAGTTGTGATAGTTTAGTGGTGTTAGTTGTGATGATGGTGGTGTTGCCATTGTCTACCTTTCTTCCTCTCTCTCTCTCTCTCTCTCTCTCTTTCTCTCACTCTCTTTCTCTCTCTCTCTCTCTCTCTCTCTGTGTCTCTCTGTCTGTCTCTCTCTCTCTGTCTCTCTGTCTTTCTGTCTCTCTGTCTCTCTCTCTCCCCATCTTTCTCTCTCTCGGTCTCTCTGTCTCTCTCTGTCTCTCTCTCTCACTCTATATGTGTGTGTGTGTGTGTGTGTGTGTGTGTGT
>NW_004798250.1:67384-78308 GCF_000002075.1 Aplysia californica | reverse complement strand
GGGGGCAGAAAGTGGAAATGAAAGCAGACAACAGAACATTGCTAGAGATCAGGAAAGGAGGTGAAAGGAGACAATTTTAGAGAAGAAAATTTTTTGGTCGCTACCCGGAATCGAACCCGGGACCTTTGAATGAGAGGCCAACACCTTACCTCTAGGCCACGAGAGCCCCCTATTTATTAGTATGGCTTAAATCATTTGAGCACTGCCATGTTTTTTTTCATGGAGAAGGAAAAGCTACCATGAAGGCACAATTTAATCAAATTCCTTATTTTCTAACTTGTTCGGTCTTCTTGGTTACGATCGGGTACATTTGAATTCGATGAACCGCCTGGTCAACTGCAAAGCTGGACGGTACTAAGAAGTTATAGGTGACAAAAAATAATGAAAGTCGAGTAGCTGTCCAACAGTATGTTTATCTATTGACTTCAGTCACAAAAGCAGTACACATAGACTTAGTTAATCCATAACATATTTGATTTTTGCTCTCGAACCATCCATAGAAGTTTCATGTGACGTCAATCTAGATTAGTTTATGAGTTCAGAATAAACAGAGTGGTTTAGTGTACTTTAACGGAAACACACAAGACAAAGTTCACCAATTTAAAAAAACCACCCACTTTACACACTCTAAACTTGGTGAATTGCTGACACTTATAATTAATATTAACTGGCAGTATTTGTGGAGAATCTGCTTGTTCAAAGAACTCAGCTTATCGTTAAGTAAAAACAAAATAATGAAAAAAAAGACAATGTTTTTATGCTTTTTTAATGACGCACGTTCTGGCCACCAAAATTCCTCTGCGAACAGGAAAACCTATTGTGCCATTCTTGCACAAGATCCCCATGCATCAATGCAAATACTTAACGGCATTTTTGGACTTAAATTTCAATCGGTGCATAATATAATTCGTGGAGAAGCTCTTATGAAAAAAGGTGTTCCAATGGATACCACATTTACCATCTCAGGAAAGAAAAATAGAGAGGGTAAAACAGTGGTTTCTAAGCACAAGGGGGCTATCCCGAAAAATGCTGTTTTGAGAAAATTGAAGGTAAAGTTTTTGCACCTTGCTCAGTTTCTTTAAAAGACAAGGATAGTTTTATCTATAACCAAACAAATATACACACCAATGAAACCAACTTCTCCTATAGGTAGGGCAATGTCCTCTTTTGGTGTAAGTCAAGATTTCTGGAAACCCCCGAAATCTGGGTTAGCCCGCTTGTCCTTAAAAGCTACCAATGTGCTATAGAATTCATTACCCATGTTTGAAGACAATGGGCCTTGAGCCAAGTTGTGACTGACAGATAATATCTTAGAAAGCCAAACATGGATTTCCCTTCTTTTAAATTTCCATTAAACAGCCAAATCGTGTACATGTATACTTACCGGAAAAGGTAAGGCGATTTCACATGACACTAGAAATTGAAGCACTATTTTTATTTAGTGAAACAGGTTCCAGGTGTCTCAAATTGCGCAAAACAATGCTTGAGAGTTGGGGATTTGCATGGGGGCAGATTTTGTTATTCGACGTCAATGACCTTGGCATTGGGGCTTAAGTTCCAGTCAGTATCTAGTATGGCCCCCATTAGCGTTGATGACAGCATTGCATTGGCGATGCATAGAGTGGACCAAGCGATTGATTTGGCAGATGAGGACCTGCACCCACTCCTGAAGAATAGCAGCACCCAGTTGTGCAGCTGTCCGGAGTCAGGGCTGGAGTTGGTTGAGACGCCTCTGAAGGATGTCCCAAAAGTGTTCTATTTGGTTTACATCTGGTGATCGGGGTGGGAGAGGCATGGTGGGTATGTTGTTCTGTACCAGGAACGGCTGGGTAGAACGTGAGGCCAAGCGTAATCCTGCTGAAAGAGATGAGTTTAATGTCTCTGGGGAAATGGAGCAACATGGGGCTCCAAGACTTGGTTGACGTAGCGCTGTGCCGTCACTGTGTTGCCACGTCCAGTCCCAAAATTTGGAAGATTTGGGCCTAGTCTTTGATTGATATCGATTGCGTTCCATATCATCACGCTTTGACCTCCTCACGGGTCTCTCTCCCAGATGTTCTCGTAAAAGTAGCGTTGTCCGTGGCGGCGCCAAATTCGGACCCGTCTATTGTCAGGATCTATGTCAGCTTACGTAGTTCTGAGCCCACTGGATATGAGCTCATCGATGATGGACGTTCAGGGGTGCTCTCTGCTCCGGATGCCGACAACGCAGCCCCCTGGCCACAAGTCGGTGGCGTATGGTGCGGTCATTCACGACTCGACCGTGCGTTCCTATGGTGTTCTGAGCAGTCCCAGAGGCAGACAGCCGTAGATCTCGGCTATCCTGACGCACGATCTTGGGTGGCTATTGTCAGTCGAGGTGTTCCGCTTCTTTGGAGATCTCTCGTGGAGTTGGTTGCCTTGAATATGCTTTGTAGTGTAAAGATAGTGCTGCCATGCACTCCCAGGACTATTGCTACCTGCTGAGGGCTCTCGACGGCTTGCAGACGTCCAATAGCTCTCTCTCTCTCTCTCTCTCTCTCTCTCTCTCTCTCTCTCTCTCTCTCTCTCTCTCGATTTTTTTCAGATGATCTTGGTATCTTGATAGTTTGACTATGCAACACTCAATCAAACATTTTAGGGCAGAGAATTTATAAGCCAGACCAACTTAACAAGCGAGCAAAAAAATTCACTATTCAATTCACGTTTTAACCGAGTACCATTAAGAGGTTTGCTGTGTTGTATTGTTTGATGCACAAGCGGCCAATGAGCGTATTGTGTTTTTTTAATCGAGCCAATCGAATAACAAGAACACATTGTGAATAAAGACAAATGAAAACAACTCTCGCAAATACTCAGTTTTGTTTTCTACACACCATGTTACTTTTTCGCGTTATTTATGCCGGTCAGTATGTTATGGATAGATGAAAAGAGAGCCTCTGCATTCGTTTTGTGTCCAGGGTATTAAAACAGAAAGAGGCCTGTTACTGTCTTTTTCAGTCACGCTCGTCCCATTGTAGTTGGTATCATGCTACATAATACTACTGCGACTCTGTCTTAATAAGAATCTAGGAGCAAAAGGTGCAATCCCAGTTGAATATGTTGTTGATGAACAGAGACCATGGAAAGGATTTTCTTGCATAAAACTCCCCCACGACAATGCAGCACCCGCAAGGCAAAGATCACAGATCCGTACAAACAAGAGCGAGCGATCAAAGTTTTGCTTGATTCAACCTACGGTCCTAACTTAGTTTCCGTGACTTCTTTTTACATGTACATTGTACTTTCTATTCCAAACGATAAGTTTGCTGGACGAAAGTTTGAACGCATTCAGGACCTAGTAAGAGCTGTGAATGAAGAGTTGCATAGCATAGCTGAAGCTGACTAAAGCTGAGCCTTTTAAAAGTGGCTTTGAAGACTGAAATCCTTTTTGGTGGTCCGGAAAGAATAATCTTTAAAGGAATTTGAAAAAGGATAAAATGATTGGTCTGTGGTATCAAACGTAATAGAGCTACTTCACAACTTCCATTAATTTTTTATCCACTCTTGTAATATACTTGCACAATGTAACATACAGTGTATCGTGTATTTCTATAACACACATATTATACGCGCACTTTCACTCATACACACACAAAAAAACATGGATCACCAGAACTGACGTTCCCGTTGACTTATTTTAAAATATCCTAGACTTCCGGGACTCTGACGTAATTCAGGATCTTCATGGAGCGCACCATTTGATTCCATTTAGAGCCAAATGAAGATTGGGAGGGGGGGGGGGGAGATACTTCGCAAAAAAAGTACAGTGAGACTGGTACTTTGCCTGTCTTTTGGACACCCATGGTGCGCTCACTTCGCAGTAAAGTGTTTCTGAAGTACAATATTATTGTCGGAGGCCTTAACAGTGCACGGTCTTTGAAATCACAATCTATGTCTTTGCAGTAGAATCTTTTGTTAACATAAAAATTCCGAAATCACCAGTCAAGCTGATCGTCAAATGAAAAGAATAACAATGATGATGAAAATAAAAATAGCAATATTGATGATGATGATGATGATAATAATAATAATAATTTTAAAAAAATAGCAATATTGATGATGATGATGATAATAATAATAATAATAATAATAATAATAATAGTAATAATAATAATAATAATAATAATAATAATAATAATAATAATAATAATAATAATAATAATAATAATAATAATAATAATAATAATAATAATAATAATAATAATAATAATAATAATAATAATAATAGTAGTAGTTTTGATAACGAAAACAATAACTTAAAAAAAAAAAAATAATGACAATATATTTTTTTAAAATGATAAATAGGAAAAATAATAGTGATACTAATAATAACAAAAATAATGATGACAATAATAATGATAACGACGGAAATAACGATAATAATAATAATAATAACAACAATAACAATAATAGCAAAAACAACAACATCAACAACAATAGGAATAAAGATAGCCTAACAATAACAATAATAATAAAATAATCATCATCATCATACTATTTTAATAATAATAATAATAATAATAATAATAATAATAATAATAATAATAATAATAATAATAATAATAATAATAATAATAATAATAATAATAAATCTCTGGGAGGTCATATGCCCACGGCCCTGCACGCACACAAGGTAGCCAGACTCCAGTTGTTGGCTACGGTCAAATGCACACGCTGAAAGTATTTTGTTTGTTGTTATTGTATTTGGGTTTTTTTTCGAATAGCCTTTTGATATTGCTTGATACTTTGAGGACGTCCATATTATACGACATAATAACTTTTTTTTAGCCCCCCCCCCCCCCCCAAAAAAAAAAAAATCTAACATTTCACGGTGGAAAAACTTCAAACTAAAAGGCAATTAAAACGCTTTGTGTGGCACTTCTTTTATTATATTTTTTTTCTTTTCTTTTGCAGATAGGTCATAATTGATTTCCCGGTTACAATTTTTTGGAAACAAAGCAGAAGTTTAGTATAATGTGCAATGGTCAGTGACATTATACCCCGTGCACACTACCAATCAAATTCAGTCGTATAGAGTCAGGACCAGGCAGATTGGAGTGGGACATGGAGTGGGTCGAAAGCGACAGCAGTGTGAACATAGATGAATGCCATCCAGGAAGTTGTGACTGAACGATAGACTCAAACAAAAAACGAG
Organism: Aplysia californica; assembly: GCF_000002075.1. Taxonomy (NCBI): domain Eukaryota; kingdom Metazoa; phylum Mollusca; class Gastropoda; order Aplysiida; family Aplysiidae; genus Aplysia; species Aplysia californica. Next base: position 73,132 of record NW_004798250.1, on the reverse strand, counting down.
GTTGAGGAGGGTGTGTGTATGTGTGTTCGTGTGTGTTCGTGTGTGTGTGTGTGTGTGTGTGTGTGTGTGTACACGTGTGTGTGTGTGTTTGTGTGTTTGTGTGTGTGTGTGTGTGTGTGTGTGTGTGTGTGTGAGTGTGTGTGTGTGAACGAGAGGTGGTGCTGTCGCACATCCATGGAAACTTCAACTGTGTACACCTGACATAGAATACCCAACCGTGGTTATACGACCATAGATCTACTATCTACGGTGGGAATTTCGAAAGATAACAACCAGCATTGTCTGTATTTCTCCAAAAGCCAATGTTAAAGTTCCACAGACACTTTGGTCCAGATAATAATAATAATAATAATAATAATAAAAAAAAAAAAAAAAAATAATAATAATAATAATAATAATAATAATACATGTAATAATAATAATAATAATAATAATAATAATAATAATAATAATAATAATAATGATAATAATGATAATAATAATAATAATAATAATAATAATAATAATAATAATAATAATAATAATAATAATAATAATAATAATAATAATAATAATAACCAGTACTTCCAGTCTTTCGCAACCGCAAATGGAAAGGTTTCTGTGAAAATTCGAGCAAAAAAAAAAAGAAAAAAAGAAAAAAAAAAAGATATACATTTACAAAAAATGCGAAATAAAAAATGTCCGTTAACACTAATATTCAACTGTAGCCAAACCATACCGGATGTGCTCTTTTATTTGAGAGTGAAGACAGCGTTTTTCACTTTCACTTTCTAAAGCAAAAGAAGCAGAGCACCAGCACTGTAGTAAACAAGAGGAAGAAATGCAATCCAGTAGGTCTTGGGCCTCCCAAGAAAAGAAAGCTCTAAAGAGAGCTTGATTTTTTTTTTGACTTGTTTATTTGTAAATATTGTTGTGGATTTAAGTTGAATATAGATCTAATCTGCTATGTTATTTAGATATAGATCGAATCTAGATCTAACTGTTATACTATTATAAGGATTCTACACTGCAAACCAACCCCCCCCCCAAAAAAAAAAAAAAAAAAAAAAAAAAACAATAAAAAAAAAAAAACAACACGAGCAGAAAAAAGTTGAACATTAACTGTCAAGTTTTATAGATCTAATCTAGCCGTTATACTACTGTTATGGATGTACTGTATCGGTACAAGGGAGAAAACATAGCCTTGGATTTTTTATTTTTTTTATTAACACAAGCTGAAAATTTTGTGAAAGGTGTGGGGGGGGTTTTCTCACTTATTTTCTTGTTAAATTTTGGCTTGAATAGCCAGAAATGGCATACTTAGGATGCCCTGAAACAAAACAAAAATGTTAAAATATCAAACTCAAGGCGACGCTGTCTCCATTTTACCCTTCGAAAAATTTCATCAGCTGCTGGGGGTTCTGAAGAATAATGATAATAATAATAATAATAATAATAATAATAATAATAATAATAATAATAATAATAATAATAATAATAATGAAGATCATTTCTATAGCGCCCACTCCCGTGTAAACACAGCTCTAGGCGCTTTACATAAATGCATGTAAGAAAAATATTCATGCAGGCGACACACACACACACTCACACACACACTCATATACACACAAACACACACACACATATACACATACACACACACACAAACACACGCATACACACTCACGAACGCATAACACGCACACATGTGCACACACATGTATGCCAAACACACACACACACACACACACACACTCACACACACACACACACACACACACACACATACACACACACACGTACACATACACACACACACACACACACACACACACATCTACTTGCTTATCACACGCACACGCTTACACATCGTCACGAAATGAGAATAAAATAATATATTCACTGCAATTCACAAAATACATAAATGGACACATAGACATTAATAATAATAATGATAACAATAATAATAAAAATAATAATAATAATAATAATAATAATAATAATAATAATAATAATAGCATTTGTATAGCGTACATCACAACTCGACAGTAAGCTCCATATTGACTTTACATTATTATTACCCCAGGAGAATATGGAACACTCAGAAACATTCTCAGCTTCCCGGGCGCGCTCATATGACCTTAGCAGTTGCGAGCGCCGTAAAACCTTATACTATACATACATATATCAGCTCCCCGGAAAGCATACATAAGTAATTCTTGAACGACAGTCTTTTTATTTCTCCGTGGATGTAATAAACCTTACTGGGGATTTTAACAAATGCTCTTGAACTTCTGCCCTCCCCACTTTCCATCATTATGTAAATGTACCAACCCGTGAGGACAAAACTAGTGACCTATGTCATGTAAATGTTACCAATGCTTACAAATGTATGTCTATTGTCTATATCCCCAAATGGAAACTCAGATCAATGTATGTCGCTTTTATTACCAAAGTATTGACCTAACTAAAATTATCAAAGGCAATTTTTTTAAATTGTCTCCATCTGGAGTGAAGAAAACAGTGAAAGCCTGAAGGGCTGCTTTGAAAGTACTGATTGGAATGTTTTTAATTAAAGATTCGTGTAATAATTATAGATGAATAATGTGAGACGATCGGTGGGCGCATCAGGTTTTGTGACGATCTACATTCATCTAAAATAAAGAGACGTTATCTACTCCCCAAAACAACAAGCCATCGGTTAGACTGGAGTTAAAAGACCTATTAAATGAGAAGAAGAGGAAATTCTAACTGAAAGACCGAGATGAACTAAGAACAGCAAATATTATGCAAAAGAAAAAATAAGAGGGTGTAAGGATGCATTTTAAAAAAGTTAGAACAGCAGTTCACCTCAAACAAAACAAAAATGACCTGCACAAGTTTAAAAATTCTAGTTGGAGAAGCACCAAGACGGTCAGGTATATCTACACACGACACCAACCCTTGTCAGTACGTCAATAAAATGATTTCTTTTTACGCTCATTTTAACAACCACGATGTCCCCGACAAGCTGACAACACTTACTGCCAAAGAGATGATTCAAAGTGACTGCACAGCCAATAACGCAGAAGAAAACTATCACAAGAGCAAGAAAATTTTTGTGATTTATGTTATTGAGGTCAAGACCATGTTAAATCGACTGAAAGCTCACGAAGCGAGTGGACCGGAGTAAAATTATTAAAATGTGTTCTACCCAGTCATCTACCATAAAATATCTCTGAAAGAACGCATTATACCACTCTCGTGAAAATGCTCCGAAACCATTCATGTCCCAAAGAAACAACCAATTCAAAAATTGAAAGACTTCAGACTTGTGACTTTAATATCAGTCTTCAAGAAATGTTTAGAAAAACTAGTTTTGAAAGAACTGAGTAAATCAGCAGAAGATATACATGTACAGGATAACATGCAATTTGTCTATCGTGCCAAGAGGAGCGTATATGCTGCCATTTTCTTCAAAATTCTTAGATCAGATAACATATGCAAACACAAAGACACACCACCAAAATACTGCCGGATACTTTGTGCTGGGTTTTCATCCGTCTTCAACACAATCAAACCCCACATAATGGTTTCAAAATCATTTAAACATGAACAGAAACAAGAACATTCTGTCTTGTATTTTTTATTTCTTGATCAATCACCCACAATACGTAAAATTAGATGGTGTAAGCCCCGACTATATATTCACGAACACCGGCACTAAATGTAAAAAAAATAAAGAAATTAATTCTAGACGTTAGGTTAAAAAAAAAACGATTTGTAACCGCTATTCATTAAAGGAGAGGAAGTGGAGTTTGTAAACTCCTACTTTGAGTAACCATCGGCAACAAGCCAGGCTCGGATCCCAACGTTGCTCTTGTGCATATGATTTTTTAAAAGAAATTAAGAAGTGTTCACTTTGATAAGAAGATAATGTCCCTTTTTTTACTAACCCATGATCGGAAGCTTGTTACTGTTTCGTATTTGCTGCTGGGTTGGAAACTGTAAGGTGCAAGACAGAAAAATTTGACCAAATCATAAATAAAGCCCTCAAAATGTACTGAATATGATTTTAATAGAATTGATTAAATAAATAAGATCATAAGCATAAAAAGATAAACAGCATCATAAACGACCCATCACCTCAACCCCACCCCTTCCACACAATTAATTGTAAGATCATGCAGTGACATATTCATACCTCATGGGGAAAAAAAATATACAAACGAAATATCCTACCATCTGGAATAAGGCTGCTATCGAAATGAACATAATAAATGTGTTTTGCTGTTGATTTTTTAAAATTATATAATTCAGGGTGATTCAAAAATTAATAAATCGATTTCTTTTTGTTAAGAAAAATCAATAGAAAATTCAAACTAAGCCGCAAGCATTATACTCACAATCAACTTTTATTTCCTGTCTTACAAGTATTAAATGCCAACAGCAGCACGGGCAACATGAGTGCGACAAGAGAATTCATCCCCGACGTGTTTCAGCATATCACGGTCCACTGAGTTGATCGCTGTTGTCATGAGATGCTTAAAGTCATCGGGGTAGTGGATAGCGGTGGAACATAAACACGATCTTTTATATCTCCACACAAGGAAAAAAAATCACACAGTGAGGTTTAGGGATCTGGTACGCCAAGCGCAATGAGCTAGGGCTTGAGCCTTTTCCGACCAATCCATCTCTGGGGCACGACAGCATTTCAAAAGTTAGATAACTCCTTTTTCGAATTGTCACTGACTGACTCATTCCATAAGGGTGATTAAGTACTGAAGCAATGCGTCATAAAATCGGTTCGTTCTTTTTTAATCGTCCAGTATAATATTATTCGAATATATCTAAATAACTCTAAAGGTCTGTGATAAATTCCTGCATGTCTTTGAAAGAGGCATTTGGTGTGAAAATATATATTTTATTTTTCTTTCCTATTGGATTTTTGTGAAATTTTAATTAATACACAATTTAAATTCTATGTATATCTACACGTGTTTACACCATTCCAGTATAGCCAAGAAATGTTTTTCACTGGGACAATAAAGTATCACCTTATCATCTCTTAATCCTACCTTTGTCATCTGCAATTTTTTGACTCACCACGACCGATTCTCCACGAGTCCTTGAAAGGAAAACGCGTCTGATTTTGAAAGTCACAAACAAATTTAGTTGAATTCTCTCGAATGTGTCAAAATGTTAAATTTTGCCCCTCCATGGAGAATAGTCTCGTTGACCCCGACTGAATTAAATGACTTTGATGAGCAGTGTGCCCTCGCTATTACCTCATTCGACTAGATCAAATCCGATCTAATCAAGCATTTGACTAATGTGCATATGTAGTAAGACGTGGTGCCTCTCAATGGACAGACAGAAGCGAAATAAGGGCTCTTGCTCTCAGATACACATAAGAGTAACCACGAGAATACACAACGATTTATTCATCGAATACAGACCAATTGGTTAGACAATAACTATAAATGTATAATACAATAAGAAATACAAGTTTATATAATACAAATGGGGCTTAAAGAATAATAAACAACATGCGATTAAAAGCAGTAGCAGTAGAAAGACTGTAGAAAGAGTCAGAAGCAATGGGGAGGGGGCAAAGGAGGTGAGGGGGAGTTGGCAGAAAGTGGAGACGAAAGCAGAAGACAGAATATTGCTAGAGAGCAGGGAAGGAGGTGGGAGGAGACTATTTTAGAGAATAAAATATTTCGTTGGCTACCCGGATTCGAACCCGGGACCTTTAAATGAGAGGCGAACACCTCAACCTCCAGGCCA
>NW_004798250.1:63741-65226 GCF_000002075.1 Aplysia californica | reverse complement strand
AGAGAGAGAGAGAGAGAGAGAGAGATGGGGATGGGGGTGGGGACGAGAAACTGAGAAACAGATACATTTTTCGCCCGTATCCCAGAATATCAGAATATCCCTAATAACAGAGTTGCTGCTAAACAACAGCAGCGAGGAGCCCGGAGAAGCAGTAGAAGGTCAACTGTAAAGGTGAAACGAGTCTTGAGGAGACTTGGATGTGGGGAGAAGGTAGAGAAAAATCTCTCCCTTTCTACCCCCTCTCTCTCTCTCTCTCTCTCTCTCTCTCTTCATTATCCCTTCCTCAAACAAAATGCACTGTTCCACCCTCCCTTTACCAGCTTTGTGTTCCCCCCCTCCCACCCCTTCCCCCAAATCCCCACACATGAGCAAACTAGAAGACATAATTGTGTAACTACCCTTCCTTCCACCCAGGAGCCCAATCACATACCCGCCTTCCCATGCACATAATGTATCCAGTTCTTTAACGATACCGGAAAACTCTGATGTCACCAAAACTGCTCATTAGCATCTCATTTGAATTTTTAAAACGGCAGTCTTCTTGTACCTGGAAGCCGACGCGCGCTCCAAGTTTACTTAACCAATAGCAACACGTCTCAGGTCAGACATCTCCTTCCTTCCTTCTTTCTCTCCTTGATTTCTTCCTTCCGTCCTGCTTTCAGGACTAACTTCCTGCATCTTTCGTGTCCTTATTGTTTCTGTCTTTAACTCCTGACTACACTTCCTTTGGATGTGTGTCAAATTAGCTGTGAGTTTAAGTCTGGCATTCGTTTGTTATGTCGAACTCAATCACATCTTTAGGTTGTAGGTTCGATTGTTGTTACCTCAAAGTAGACTATTGATTCCAACAGAAAGGGTCTTTTCCCTTTAAAAAATCTTATCAGCAAGTAAGTCCAGCGGTAAAAAAAGAGGTTGGAGTTCATCGTCATCAGTTCAACGATGTTTTACGCACCTAAAAGGCAGCGACACTGTATGTCCTCTTGGGTTGAGACTAGTAAAATATAATCTGACCGAATTAACTCTTTGTGTACCATGTTTCATAGCTCGAAGTCAAGTAGTCTGACTTACTAAAGAGATGGTACCGATATTCTGACCCGGGGTGCTCGCACAGCTAACCATTTTAGTGGGAGGTGGTACAATGTACAATAGCTTGTGCACTTTCGTCTGTTTGCAGTTAGTTCAAGATAAAAACACTTATCTCTCTGGTAAATCTTTTCGGGTCTTCGTTTGCAGGTCCAAAATTTGGATATTCCTAATGCCCCCTTTTTGATCACCCTTGGTGTTGAAGCACCATTTCATGTATTTACTGAAGTTCTCATAGTGGACGGTTGTCTGATTATATTATAATCATTAACATGATGGTACGTGAAAAGAGATCGCAGGGTGAATAAAGAGGTGACAGCTCGGTGTTCAAATCGGACAAGAATCCCAAATTCTCTTTCTCATTCTTCTTGATTGTAATTCACACTCTCCAGCCCCTACCCC
>NW_004798250.1:53972-61692 GCF_000002075.1 Aplysia californica | reverse complement strand
TTTTTGTGTATGTTTTATTTGTTTTTTGTGTATGTTTTATTTGTTTTTTTGTGTATGTTTTATTTGTTTTTGTGTATGTTTTATTTGTTTTTTGTGTATGTTTTATTTGTTTTGCGTGTATGTTTTATTTGTTTTTTTGTGTATGTTTTATTTGTTTTTTGTGTATGTTTTATTTGTTTTGCGGTATGTTTTCCTTTGTTGTTGTTGTTGTCCTTTTTTAAATTTTACTTGAGGAGGAGGGGGGGGAGTGATTCTGTTAGTGGTTAGCAATATAAGTGTGATATGACGTCCTAACTTGTGACGTCACTGATACATCACAACCAACAACCAAGGTTAGGAGAGAAAAAAAACATATTTATAGAGGACTAAAATTATGTTCAGCTAATTAAAATATTCATTATGCTTGTACTCGTCTTAAGATATATTGCGTGATTGCCATTTATTCTGTATGTATAGCAATATTAATAATTGTCCTTAATGTCAAACTTGACCGTCGTTTTCTTTTTCATTATTTTTACTCTTTTTTTCTATTTCCAATTAAAAACAAAATATACCCCCCCCCCCCCCCCTTTCTCTCTCTCTCTCTCTCTCTCTCTCTCTCTCTCTCTCCCCCCCCCTTTAACGTGGCTTAAAGTAGGCTATGGCAAAAAGCATAACATGTTTAAGTAAGGTTTTACGGCGCTTGCAACTGCATAAGGTCGTATGGGCGCCAAGGGGTGGATGTCAACAGAGAAGTCCAAATGGAGAATCAGGCTTACTCTGCTCACCTCTCTAGCCTCAGCAGCACAAAGTCTGCTTCGACTATCAAGGCACCCCGGAAATAGCAGTTCACAAGAGAGACAAACATACAAAAGAAGTAGATCTAGAGGGAAAATGACGATAGTAAGGATGAGGAAAGAAAAAGAACAACAGAAGAACAACAACTGGAGTGTTTTGTCAGACTGAACCCAATGTGAACTGATAATTGTTTTAAAAGTGAGATGAACAGAAGACGTGACACATGTAGTAAATGTGTAAGGGAAAAAATGCGGCTCTTGGGTCGGGGTAGGGGATGTTGTGATGAGGCTCACAAAAGCGTTAGTCGGTGTGGTCCTAAAGCATCTTCATTTTCAATAACAGCCATAAGACACGACGAATGTGGAGTGGGACGAAGAGGAACATGAGGGGGAGGAGAAATAAAAGGAGGAGGAGGAGGAGGAGGAGGTGGAGGAGGAGGAGGAGGAGGAGGAGGTGGAGGAGGAGGAGGAGGAGGAGGAGGAGGAGGAGGGGGAGGAGAAGGAGGAGGAGGAGGAGGAGGAGGAGGAGGAGGAGGAGGAGGAGGAGGAGGAGGAGGAGGAGGAGAAGGAGGAGGAGGAGAAGGAAGAAGCGGAGGATGAGGACGAGGACTAGGAGGCGAAGTAGAAGAAAAGGAGGAGGAAGAAGAAGAAAAAGAAGAAGAGGGGGAGGAGGAGGCAACTCGACGCATTACAATAAACACGTACAATGACAAACATTTTAAAACATAAATCTGTTGTATAAGCATATATTTTTCCAAGTTGCAAAAATGTTAAAGGCACTTGGTAGTTAACTGGTGAATAGAATTTTTTTTTGGAAAACATACTCAGCAAATATCATGAACCAAATAACAAAAGTACTCAGTCCTTATTGCAAACTCCACAACTTGCTGCACACACACGCACACACACACACACACACACACACACACACACACACACACACACACACACACACACACACACACATACACACACACACGGCTCGAAAAAAACCCAGGCATATCTAAAACTGGTGGGACCACTTAAAATTATAGATATAATAATATACGCTTACAACAATAAGCGATGCGTGTATGAAATGAGTTTAACAAAAACTTGTGTTTTAAGAAACAGGTATTGGCACTGCGGTATGTAAAGACTCAGGGTTAAATATCTCAAACTCACAAGTTTTAATGTACTATAATATATACTAATAGTTAATATAATAAATAGCATTTGTATAGCGCATCCAGAGAAAGCTCTATGCACTTTACACTAAATTATTACCCCTGCAGACCATAAAAACTCAGAAACATTCTCAGCTTCCCGGGAAACATACAGTGCTAGCAGCCCATTATAAAGCGCTCAAATTACATATCTTGACTTTGATGGCCATTTCCACCTTTATTGTAACGCAAATTAGATCTATATAGGCCTATTATATAAATACATTATATCAATGGTAAAAAAAATATATCATTTTAGTCAAAATAAATTTCATGTTCACACACTACCTTGTACCTATGCTCACATACTCTCTTCCCGTATGTCTGTCTTTCTTTCTCGACCCAGATCTTCCCACCTATCCTCTCGCCTCCTGCTCTCTCTCTCTCTCTCTCTCTCTCTCTCTCTCTCTCATGCTTTGATAACCGAGAAGCATCACATTATTACGTGTGTGTCAGATGAGTATGAATAATTCTGTTCTCGGTCGTGAAACCGTAAAGAGGTTTTCATAGAAAGAACTCAGTGTTATACGCTGACCAAACACAGGGACAACAGATTTGTAAATGTTGTATTCTCCCCGTGGAGAGGAAACTCGCAGGTATTGGAGGCATAACATCACCAGAGAGGCCAACTGGAGCTGCTGGTGTTTTCAAGTAAAACAGACCTGACCAAGGGCAGAAACATAATATAAAGTGGTAAGTGTGACAAAAAAGTACAAGTTGGTGATATCGTGAAGATCTATGAGGCCTTCAGAACATTAATGAAAATGTTAAATACATAAAAAAAACAGCGTTCTTTTCTTTCTCCCCGTTGCAACAAGAGTGCCATTAAAGTTCTAGTGATTTGAAAACGTTGTTTAGAGATCCACACATAGCGTTCTCTCCTTTGAAAGAGTTCAATAGAAACGTAAGGAAGTCCGTGCGAAAAAGTTTCGCAATTTCTTTCCCAAGGACACTGTAATGCCTCATAATAAGTTAGATACACACGGATAGTCTAGCACAACAATCGTACACTGAAAACAGCAACCGGCCATGTTAGATGTTTATGACACAACTGAATCATAACTTTAATTGCTCATCCAGAAGAGTACCAAATTAATACATTCAAACAAGGAGACATAACTACGGCAATTAACGATAGTGAACCAAATACAGTTATTGCTCATTTAACAAATATTACAGGGACATATTACAGAAACCACGTCTGATCAAGATGAGGCTGTTTTGATGTTTAAGGCTATTCATATATATGACAAAAGAGAAAGATAGTCGCTTGGAAAAACAAAAAGTGTGTGTGAGAAGCAGATCACCCAAGGATGCCCAATATAAAATATCAGTTCTCTGGAGGCAAAATATATTATTTTGGTTGAAAAAAAACCCCTCACCGTTGAATCCTGTCCCGATACATCACCACCCCTGTTTCTCTCTCTCTCTCTCTCTCTCTCTCTCTCTCTCTCTCTCTCTCTCTCTCTCTCTCTCTCTCTCTCTCTCTCTCTCTCTCTCTCTCTCTCTCTCTCTTTCTGCAGTAGCAGGAAAAGTGGGAAAAGAGGAGAGCGGGGAGGGGAAAAAAAGAGAAACGAAACTCTCTTTCTTTCTTTTCCCCTTCCCCTCACACACACAAACACACACACACAAACACACACTCACACACACACACACACACACACACATACACACACACGCACACATACACGCACGTACGCAAACATACACATACACAAACGAGGTAGAGAGAGAGAAAGAGAGAGATGAGAGAGAGAGAAGGAGAGAGAGATGAGAGAGAGAGAGAGAGAGAGAGAGAGAGAGAGAGAGAGAGAGAGGGGGGGAGAGAGAGAGAGAGTTAAAAGGAAGCAGGGGCGGCTCGTGGGTCTAAAAAGTGGGCGTGCACAATTAAGCTATCTTAGGCTGAAGATAATCAAGGGCATAGTAAATGGGATGGTTTATAATTTTAGGATCATTGGGTTGGTGAAGGAAGACCTTGTGCTTTTATTTTCTTTTTTCTTTTACTTGTGGCTTTGACTTCTAGAACTAAATCTGTTTGTTAGCAAAACGTCAATTTCATTCATCCTGCCTTAGAACTGAACACTCAAGTAATACCTTTCACCACTCCACTACAAAACCGTTCAAAACCACAACTGATAGGACGGCGACTTAAGTATGTCACGTTCACTTCCCTCAGGTTCACGGTCACAGAGTCACTAAAAATAGCGACAAGACAATGAACCAATCACAATTCACTTGAGCACTCGCTGGATTGCTCCGGGGCCCACATCATTTTGGCATGGAATAGTGCACAGTCTATGGCGTTTATTTTTAGATTGCCTACTGTGGGCTATGTTTCGGCGCTATTCGGTAGGAGCACATTTGAGATGTGCCGTCTTATTAATATTAATGTACCGTCAAACTCTCTACAAGTCTTAGTGTCGTCATCACTTGGGTTATCCCAAAGAGCGATTTACAGGTCAAGTTTCCACTGTTGACTATCCTGTTATGTTTAGATACAGCGCATGAACTTAGGCATGGCCTAGTAGATGTTTTACGGCGCTATATAATAGAAATGACAGTTACGCGCCATCGAGGGCCTTGTTTTGATCTAATATTTGGCTAGTGTTTGTTTCTGGCGTCTTTTATTTTATATTAAGGCGTCGTCCAACAGCAAAATTATCATCTGTTTGCATCTTTGTTGCTGAAAACAGGTTTGAGAACATTTTAAATTTATTGACTGATTGATTAAGTGTTTTAAGGCACTATCGACTCAGTTTTGGTCACGCAAATAAACAACGGTTTTACCGCCGCAAATCTAATACTGTATTAAAAGGGAGGACAGATATTTACAGAAATCTTTGTAAATGATTATGGTAAATGTTTTACTTACTTTCGTATTTACAATATCAATTTCAGCGCCAAGCTTTCTAGAACTGATCACAATATTAATTAGCTTTAATTTTAAAAAGACGGATTGAGAGTACGTAAAGAACGGGAATATCTGTTATGCGATAATATACATGTTTTAAGGCCCCCATCGAGACAAATTTGGTAGTCCTTAATCAGAGGGGTGTACTTAGATACTTGTGTGTAGATGATTGGATATCTGCGTGCTTGTCTGTGTGTGTATGTATGTGTGTATGTGTGTTTGTATGTATATATATGTGTATATGCAGGGGCGGTTTGTTAACTGGGCAAGACCGGCGGTGCTGGTCAAATTTTTGTCAGCTAGACTGTTGACAAGAGATTTATTGCTGGTGATGATTTTCATTCAGTTTTAAATAAATCCGAATAAACATGTACCAACATTAAAAAGCACCTTGCCGATTTGAAGGCGTTCAAATAGACAAGTGGGATTCACTGCTGTTTTGTCGCGACAGAACCTCATTCCTTCACCTTTGTTTATCGCACCGGCTCGTAACTTTAAATCGTCTCCCGTCAAGCCGTCACGTCCTAACTTCGTACGAGCACAAACGAAATCGGCGGGTACAGCGATGACGTCAGTCCTATGGACAAATCCATCGACTGCCCTAAGAGCGAATATAATATCCCTTGATTGCCAAATTGGCCTCTGTGTTGCTTACAAAATCAGTAGCGAGACTGTCTTGAGTCTTGAGCAGCACAGAAACATTATGAAATATTTTATCAGCAATACATGTATTTATCATTCAGCCTTTCTTTAAGTATCATCAGAATATTTAATTTATTGGCAGCATGGCACTAATCTGTTTTGCTCATTGAATTTTTAGCCATCTATATTTCCTGTTTGGTGATTATTCATCGCTTTCTCTCCACTAATAACTTACCTGGCCCACGTGAGTCTAGCCGGTGAATAGAGGAATCGTCTAGTGAAGATATATAAGGAGAATTATAACGAGGAGCGACAGTCTGGGCCGAAAACAATGGGCCTACCCCCTCTCTTCCCTCCCCTTATCCCCCGTCACCCCAGCTTGACACCAAGTTCTATAATTAGCATCTGACACACTTCCCCACTTTGGTACAACAGTGTTCTGAGAATTGAGAAGTGTGATGAAGAACGTTTGAGTACATAATGATGGAAAACTGTTGTGTACTAACTTTGTCCAGCTTTGTATAGTATCTGATTGTAGACTTAATCTGCATGAGACAGCGTCATTGGTACAGTATCAATTGACTTTTTGCCATCATACAGTACTGTTCTTATTACATATTTACAGGTCGAGTGCACGTCGATATTGTGTGAGGGTGTGTAGAAAGTAAAAGTCTTTGATTAAAGTACCAGAGGCCATGACCAGCAGTTTATTGCGCTTCTCACTTTCAGTTTGTTTTGTAGCATAGACTCTAGAGTCTTTCTTTTTATATGCCGTCCAAGTCAGTTTCTATATATTAACTCAGTAACTTTCATCATACATTAATCATAATATTGTTTCTTAACACTACCATATTTCAGCTCTTTCACATTATATTAAAATGTTTACAGTGGTGTGTGTCAGAGTGGGGATGACGAAAGTAAAGGTATAAACTGAGGAGAGAGAGAAATAGAGAGAGAGAGAGAGAGAGAGAGAGAGAAAGAGAGAGAGAGAGAGAGAGAGAGAGAATGTGTTTGTGTGTGTGTGTGTGTGTGTGTGTGTGTGGGTGTGTGTGTGTGTGTGTGTGTGTGTGTGTGTGTGTGTGTGTGTGTGTGTGTTGTGAAGGAAGGGGGTGGGGGGAGGAAGAAAGAGTCTATGTGAATGATGGCCGCTATTGTGTATATGTGTTTGTATATATTGTGTGTGTGTGTATGCGTATGCGTGTATTCATGTGTGCTAGTCTTATCCAGTAAGTATTCATTCTTAAAACTTCTATATATTAATCTCTCTCTTGATCCGCGTTTACCCATCATTCATTTCGTTTTTCCACAACATTTTGCTGTGTGTTTTTCCCTTTATATATTAGCCTTCAGCATACAAATGTTTAATCGGTCCAAAGTGAGCTTAGTAAGTAAGCACCTGTTTCATATACATGTATTTGAATCACCTTGCCACCAGGCAAGACAGTTATTAAGACATGTAAACTTTTCTTCGAAAGGGGGGGGGGGGGATACATGACTATAATAAACAACTCTAGATTAACATTTTGACCTTTTATCGTACTGAATACAAGAAAACGACAAGAAAAGCCCGGAGGGGCTCAAACAAAAACAAACCTGAATAAACCTGAAATACATTTTTCATATCATTGCTATAAATATTCATATTCAATATCATTGCGAAAGGAGTGCAGGTTGGTGAAGGTAGGAAGAGCAGGCTGCGTGACCCCATCAGACGCTACAACAACCAGCTGATGATGGAGACAACCAGCCTGCCCACACTGAAATGGACCTTCATGAAAAGGGGCAAGGAAGCATGGAGCATCCCGTCTTGCTAAGACCCCAGTTCTAGATTCAAGTAATTCAAGTATTCAATATCACCTCCTCTATCTCGTGTACAACTGGCTAATATGAATTTTAATTTACATAATCTTTAAATCTTGACAACAAAATTACTTACAGGCATGTTCGAAAAAGATCTTTAGAGAAGTTGTAAAGAGTTCCAAGGATACACCATCAAAGTGACTTTGAAAGTAAGTCAGAACATAGTCCTGATTTAAATAACACTACAATTCTGCGTGAACGACATGACAAATCAGTCAAAATATTGAGCGAGTGTTCATGAATTGTGTAAGCTCAAAACATGGTGTGTGTTCTTTGTGAAAAAGGGGGGTGGGTGTTGTTGTTTCTTGTTTTTTATTTGTGGGGGT
>NW_004798250.1:42136-52657 GCF_000002075.1 Aplysia californica | reverse complement strand
GATAGATAGATAGATAGATAGATAGATAGATAGAGAGAGAGAGAGAGAGAGAGAGAAAGAGAGAGAGAGAGAGAGAGAGAGAGAGAGAGATATCAAGTGTGAAAGGAAGAGAGAAATGAGGAAACGGGAGGGAGCTCTCGCCATTTCTCTTTGTCCTCTGCTTTCATCCGATTGTCACCAATCGTCTTCCCTGTCCACTCGGCGATGTTTTCCTCCAATCTCTTTCTCTGTCTTCCTCTCTTTCTCTTTCCTTGTACGGTCCCTTGTAGGGTTGTTTTGGCAACTTCTGTGGATCTTGTGACAAGCACATATCATTTTAATTTTCGTCTCTTCACTGTGGTCAGTAGACCTTCATGCTGCCCCACTGCGTTTGTGATTCTGCTCCGTACCTCAGCATTTGAAATGTGGTCTTTTTTGTATGAGACAATTGTTGTTGTGCAATGACATTACTGCAGACTAAAACACACATTACCTTTTCCATCAGATATGTGTGTAGTACTGTAACTAGGATATCAGCACAAGGTCTCACCACAACAAGATTTATAGATGAACCTTATGAAAAACTCCTTGAAAAAAGAACATGAATGACATAATGTATGTAGGTTATGTTTTCCGAAAGCACTTGAAAAACAATAGGAAAACAGTAAGTTACTGACGTGCATTGTGTTTTAGCTTTGAACAGCCTCAGAGTAAACGTGCAAAATATGACATCAACCAATCCAGAAACGTTCACCTGTGTTCAAACTCGATATCAAACAATAGCATCACCATACCTCATTTTACTAACACACATCTTTGCGATCAATATAATTTTGAACGGCACTGCTTTTTTAAAAAATCCGACCTCATTTCTCACGTCAGGTAGAATATTGGGGTCTCTCAAAGGAAAATTGTATTTGTTATCTGGAAAATCAGCTTAAACACATGACATGATTCCAAAAACCCTTTAATCGTGAGCAACGGATAAACATAATGTGTTAGACAAAGTCTGCTGCACAACAGTATCCGCACAGTTCTAGAGTTTTTATACCCTTCCTATTCAGAAAAATATTTGTTGAGATAATGGAGAAGTGAAATACGAGATTCTTGTGTGACCATATGTTTTAGACTATACCTATCGGTAAAATCCAGTCCAAGCTCTTTCGACCAGGAATTCTTATCATTATACCAGGATCTGCTCACGTCCCAAGACAAATCGTCGTAACTCCCGATAGTTTCTATTAAGTACCTGAAGACTGTCAGCGCTATTTTCGTCTCACAAACTGCAGCACACTGACTGTGCTCCAATGTGTTATTCTGGTTCAATAGGCCCGTCTATGTTTTTGTAGGCCATTAATTAGAGCATAACAATCAAAGTCGAAACTTTCATGGTTTCCAATAATGTGTTTTATTTCTTCTTTTGTTTTCACGCGTCCCCATCACAAACCTGATAATTGTGCTTCTTTTTCCACTTTTCATCCAGTGTTTCAGAAAACGAGGTTTGCTTTTGAAGCTTATCTTTTTGTTATTGAAGAACGTAAGACCGGCACTGACTTCGTTAACCTGAATGTCACATGTCTCTTTGGACCCCAAGCCACGCTGTCACGACAGTTATGCACAATCTTAGATGCACCAACTGTCTTGACCAGGTGCTTAGGGCTAACAGTTGTTTTCAAATAGTACTTTAGATCAGCTTTAGACCATCTAGTTTATTTTTTAAAAACCCATGTCAATCATTTGAATCTCGGTTCAGACGCTTCAGCCGCTTCAACAGGAACACTTTTTGTAGGTCTCGCATCCTGATCATATCTAATCCCGACCACCCCCACACCCCTTCTAAAGCCTTGAATGTGATTCTTCTTTTAATCTTCTCCTTTGCCTTTCTGTTCGAAAGCTCTCTCTGCCATAAAACTTAAGAAAAAAATGTACCAATGTAGCTTGTGACCCTGTGAGGCAAAAATAGTGCCTACTTGGCATATGACTGTTGCAACAGCAGGGAAGTCTGATAAAATATTACCTTTCCATAGAGTGAAAATTGTCTATTTTGCCAAATTTTAATAATACTTTTTCATTCTTATCTTTCCAATTTAGATCAATTTTAGAAGCCTCCTCGTCTGCACTAAAATAGATCCAAAGTATTTTCGGCCAGGCGACATCCAGGCAATATCCCTTGAAGTCGTGTCCACATGCCCTTTGATTTTAACTCACTGAGTCTCAGTCCTGATATCCGAGAGAGGTTATCAATGTCCCTGAAGGCAGCAATAAGATCATCCTGGTCTATCAATAGCATCGTAGTATCATCTGTGTATTGAAGAATTTTACCTTGATGTACTGCCCGTTCACCTCTCTTTAAAGACACTCCCCTTATGTCTTTCTCACTTGTATTTGTATTGCCATCAGCTCAACTACGAGAACAAAAAGGAAAGGACATGCGTAGCACCCCTGTTTAACTCTACACTATGTTAAACTAACGAGACAACCACCTCCACCCCAATTCATTTTGCAAACAACACACTGTGTTATTGATATTTGTTTTAATCATACTAATAAACTGATCACCAAAATTAAATGTTCTAAAAGGAGCAAAAAAAATCCCCCCTTTCCATTCGTGCTAAATGTGTGTTGAAAGTCTAAGAAGACCACCATTACTAGGATATGATATTCTGAAGAATCAAATATAACATCATCAAGAGTTCTGATGTTTTGCAATTGAAAGAACCTGACTGGATAAGGCTGATTATATTTGCAATACGCTGGGAAAGTGTAAAGCTAGCACCTTTGAGAGGATTTTGTCTTTCGTATTTGTCAAAGTGATTGGGTGCAAGTTCTTAAGATCATCCCTTCGAAGATCATTCCTCCTATGCAACAATGTGATTTACCCCCTTTCTCTGAGTTGGCGCACGCTGGCCTTCCAGTAGACATAGGCACTCGGAGTTTCTTCCAGAAAAGTGAATGAAATGGACCGGTAATGCCATCAATCTCGGGAGCTGAGTTATTGTTTGGTGATTTGGTTCCCATGTCAAGTTCTTCAATGGTTATTGGCTTGTCAAATTCATCGTGTTCCTTCCCAGACAATACTGTGTTGTCAATGTGGTCTACATCGTTTACACTCTCATCTTGTCTGTACAACCTTTCAAAAAGTATTTTTATTTCCTCTTTAATTTTGGTTCCAATCTGTATTAAAACCCCATTCCGAGCGCAACTCTTAAGAGATATAATATTATTGCTACTGTCTTTAGATTTCTCTCAGTTTTTTAAAGAATTTCATGTTTTTCTTACTATCCTCAATCCATTTTTTTCCGAGATGTAATTTGACCTTTAGTTCTACTAAGCTCCATTACTTCAATGTCTCGCCTTTTTCTCACGAGCTGCTGATGAGCTGGTTTATCATCGGGATTCATCACCATGTCCGTTTACTCTAGCACTTTCATTAGCTAGCACGTTTTCTAGGTATCTCAAAGCCCTGTTTCGTTTTACTCCATGTTCCATACTTGTCTCTTTGACTATTATTTAAAGTAATTCCCATCTTTTTACAGTTAAAATAGTCATCGGTAGATTCTAAAAAATCGCCAATACACTGATTCACGTCAAACACAAATTCCTTATGATTTATTATAACAACGAAATGTTGGATTTTCAAAATAACGGTTCTCTTCTAAACTCACCCGTTCTAAATACACATAAAATCCCTTTCTGATCCATACCGTTGACAATTCCGTGGCTACTTTCAACTTTTTATTATGTTGTAAAATAAGAAATTCTTCTTCACAGAATATGTAGTCAAGACGACGTGCTATGGATTGGGTGGTCATTGGCCGTATATAGTCTTTTTTATGTCATACAATTAATTGTTTTAGAATAGCAATTCGGATAAAATGAATCCTTTTTTTTTTCACATGTGAAATATGAGCTAATATTTCAAGCGTAAAATAAAAGCTAATTTTGAAATAAATTATTCCACGCTCTATATTCGCCTTCTAACCCTCAATAAGTAAAGTTTAGACTTGAATCATAATATTCCCAGACAAAGCAATGTTATGGCGGCCGCTCTTTGCCCTCATTAAAAAATTGTTGCGAAGCACGCTCACCATGGGCACCTGAATGAAGTGCCAAACACCAGTCTCTCAGTCTCTCTGTAGTCGAGAGAACGTGCAATATTTTTACCTTGCCCTTAATCGTGTTCCAAAATACGTCAGAGCGTGGTGCTGATACGTTCAGTTCATTAAGTAATATCTTTTTCTTGAATGAAATCATAATCTGCTCAAATGTGTCATTACGTATGACTCTTGTCAGATCCAGTTAAAATTCCCTCGTTCAGTTTAATTAGCACAACTGACGTTTGGGAATTACTTTTTCCGTCCAGACATTAAAACAGCTCACCAGAAAAACACAGTGGCTGGAAAGTGGTAGACATTAAAATTAAATAAATGAATTCTCAGTTCTCAGTGAAAACCAATTACATTAAATTGAATAAATGACCATCAAATGATTACCTCCCTTTAAAATTATCTAGTCACTTTATCAAATAATTTTTGAAAATTGTATCTTTTATTTGCATTGTCTTTTGATTTGTAGGTTACATATTATATTTCTATCACTACATGATATTAATGATTGACTGTAGAAATGAAAGCAATCTAAACTTTAAAACAATATGGCATAGAAAAATATGATATGAGACATTTCACTTGCTTAATTCTTTTTCTTGAAAAAATTAAAGTTACTTCCCTTCTTTGATAGAGCCTGTTATTCTTACATCCCCTAACAACATCAAGGATACGTGAAATAAAATGTTACAATTCTGGAAAAATTTCACCTTAGGCAGAAAATAACTACATATTTGGAATCAGCACATCAATTTCCATAAAACATGACAATGCACGTTGCTAAAAAAAACTTTTTTCATTGTTGACCATTGTAATGCTTTGAACAAATGCAGTGTGCTAACAAACGACTCTAGCCTTTGGTATAATTTGGTTGCAAATCAAAGTCAAAATCATCTGTATTTTTACGACAACATGCCACATAAATGCAGTTTCTTAATCTTTCAACTTTTGAATCGTACGTTTTCTTCTTACTTTGCTTATGTTTACGTTATTATTATTATTGAAACTCGTGATTACGGTTTGGCAATTTCACTCGTTGGATATATCATGATCTCCAACCATCACTTATGTAATTTTAATTCTTTTTCTTCACCACGTAACGAACTTGCTATTAAACATCGTTAATTTAGTCTTCAGTGAAATGACCTTTGAATTCCAGGCGGTTTTAAATTTCACAAAAGCTATCCATTCATTTTTAACTTTAAGTCTTTGATGGACGTTGTCAATGCAGTCTTCAGTTTTGGAGCTAATGCTGCTAACAAACCAATTTGCCAAATTAACCCGATCCGATCCGATCTGATCATGCAGATCAAAACTTTTATTTGACCAATGGGCACCCAATCGACAACTTCGAAATGACCTACGGTCACTCTCTCCTGTCAGACGTTGACACTTTAAACTTCTGGACATATTGTGTATTTTTCTGTTGTCTATTAGGCGCTTCGCTAGCTCAGCTGACATCATGCTGCACTTATGACGGGTGACCTGGTTCTAATCCCTGATGTGTTCTTTGGACTTGAATTGTTGGGGGGGGGGGGGGGGGTGGCCCGTGTCTGTGGTGTAGCGTTCCGGTTTTCAGCCACTGCGAAAAGAAGAACTAAGTTCGATTCCTTTGCGGGGGGGGGGGGGGGGGAGTACAAGTATCTCTGTCTTTCTGATGGGACCCTGCATCCCTTTCTGTCTAGATTGGCCCTGATAGGTTGGGTCCGAGGCCGCTTCACAAATAGACTAAACATTATTGATAGGGGTGTAAAACACTTAAATTGAAAAACGAAAAGGATTTTCATTTTCCTGGCTGGGCCCCATCGGAGATGTACGTTATCCCTCGAGGTCCTGCTTTTTAAATAGTTTTAAAGTGTTGAAAAATGACGTTTGACTTAAAGAATAAAACACAAGACCTGATCATGGTCCTCAAATGGTTACTTGGTTTTCACTTTTTTGGACTGAGGTATTGTTGACCTTGGTTCGAATCCGCAAAGCTGTATCTTGAAGTTATGTAACTCGATGTGTTTTCTTGGCTCATTAAAAATAATATGACTGGACTAGGCACTGAAATAACAACCAAGGTCCTAAATGCTATTTATGACAGCGGTGAGATCCCAGAAGATATGATGAAGTCAGTTTTTATAGCTTTACCTAAAACACCAGGTGCCACTGAGTGTGATATGCATAGAACAATTAGCCTTATGAGTCATTTTACAAAAATATTGCTGCGAGTAATAATGGGAAGATTGAGAAGGAGTGTAAGACCAGAGATATCTAAAACGCAATTCGGCTTTGTTCCTGACAAGGGCACCAGAAATGCTATATTCACCTTACAAATGTTAATGGAAAGATGTATTGAAGCACAGAAAGATCTGTATTTATGCTTCATATATTATTCAAAGGCGTTCGATAAAGTTAGACATGATGGGCTATTTAAAATACTGGAAAAGCTAGACCTAGATGGAAAAAATCTAAGAATTATAAGAAATTTGTACCGGGACCAAAACGCTGCTGTACGAATTAATGGAGAATACAGTGAATATAAGCAGATTAGGCGAGGAGTGAGGCAAGGATGTGTTATGTCACCAGACCTCTTTAACATGTACAGTGAAACAATCCTTAGAAACATAGAAGAATGTCCAGGCCTCAAAGTTAATGGAAAAAATATTAATAACATCAGGTATGCAGATGACACGGTTTTAATAGCAGGCTCCGAAAAGGACCTTCAAATGCTTCTAGATACTGTTGTAAAAGAAAGTGAACGTAAAGGATTATTGTTGAATGTAAAGAAAACAGAATGCATGGTAATATCCAAAAAAAGCAGCAAATCCTATTTGTAATCTCAGTAGCAAAGGTGAAAAGATCAAACAAGTCCAACAGTTTAAATATCTAGGATATATGATAACATCTGATGCCAAATCTTCAGCAGAAATAAAATGGAGAACTGCAATGGCTAAGGCTGGTTTTAATAAAAATGAGCCCAATCTTGAAAAATAGAAACATATCAATGAACACCAAAATGAAAGTCCTGAAATGCTATGTTTGGTCAACCCATCTATATGGCTGTGAACGCTGGGCAATCACTAAAGACAGTGAAAATAAAATAGAGGCAACAGAAATGTGGTTTCTTAGGAGACTGCTAAGAGTATCGTGGAAGAAAAAGAAATCAAATGAGGTAGTGCTTGATGAAGCCCACGTGGGACGCTCAATGTTAAAAACAATCAGGAAACGACAAATGCAGTTTTTGGGACACCTGAATAGACATGCGGGTCTTTAACATCTAGCTCTCACTGGCAAAATTGAGGGCAAGCGAGGCAGGGGTGGGCCCAGAACAACATACTTAGGGAACCTAAACAAATGGGTAACAGGGAAAAATCAGGGAAACGTAGCTTTTCTGAGAGCATCCGAGCAAAGGAATGAATGGAAAATCATGATCGCCGATGTCTGTCGCAGATCTGGCACTAGATGATGATGATGATGACTGGACGTCTAAGCTGCAAGGTTGCACTTGTTAGACGCACATACAGGCGAACAACAAAATCAACAACAACAATAACTTTGTAGTGTCCACCTCCATGTCAGTCTATTAATTGCTCACCTTAACATATATTTTTTAAAATCACACCCTCCTCGTCCCTTTTATCTCTATCTCTTTCTCTCTCTCTCTCTCTCTCTCTCTCTCTCTCTCTCTCTCTCTCTCTCTCTCTCTCTCTGTGTCTCTGTCTCTCAGAGAGTTCTTATCCACGAGTGTGTGTATCTCTGTGTCTCTTTTTCATCTCTCACTCTCTTTATGTCTCTCTTTTATCTCTCACTTCCTCTTCCATCCCCCCCCCCTTCCATCTACAGCTCTCTCTATCTCTCCTCCCTCCCCCCCCCCCTCTCTCTCTCTCTCTCTCTCTCTCTCTCTCTCCTTCTCTCTGTCTCTCTCCCTTTCTTTCTTTCTCTGTCTCTGTCTCTGTCTCTGTCTCTGTCTCTGTCTCTCTCTCTCTCTCTCTCTCTCTCTCTCTCTCTCTCTCTCTCTCTCTCTCTCTCTCTTTCCTTCCCTCTCTCTATCTGCCTACCAACCCATCCTCGCATTCTTTCATTCCACAACAAAATCCTCCCCATTCCTCACGATGACACTTTGGAGAAAACCCATAGGACGACGTTAGTCCACTAGCAAACGGCCTGACAAGAGTTAATCGCCCGGCCACGGCTACAAAGGGTTAATCATGTGAAGAGCACTCCAGAGACCTGGACAGAGCGGGAGACAGGGCCAGACCAGGCTCCTTGTGACGTCAGACTGGTTTAAGAGCATGACGTCAAGTGAAACGGATGATGTCCCAGTGCTGGAGTGTGTGTTACGTCATCGCCGCTGTTTGGTTTCCTGGTACACAAGGAGAAGTGGGTGTGGTTGGGGGCGGGTCGTGTCCTAGTAGAAGAAAAACAATAATAATTCCATGAAGGGGAAGGAAGATAGATTAATTGGGGATTGTTTATAGAGTAACTAAGTACGTACCAGCTGTTGATGCATATTTTTACGCTCATGATATCAGCTTAGCTATCAGCTATTTATACGTTGTTGTTTTGTTTAGTTGTTTTTTTTTCTCATCTGTTGTTTATTTGTTTTTTGTGTAATGTTGGTGGAGGGGGGGGGGGTTCACATTGACACAATGCAGATCATTACGGAAGCATATTTCCACCCTGCTGTCAGGACTAATCCAAGCTGAGAAGGATACACTGTCCTAGCAGGAAGACCGAGTTACTCGATATTAATTCTACCTAAACTGATATTGAACTCAGGACTTCTGCGTCCGACGGTTGAGTGCCAATCTGGTACACAACAGAAGGAGAATTTGTTTACGTGTGGTGGAAAGAAAGACAGGTCGTCAGACAGGCCAACCAATTCAATCACATTGCATTATAATAATATGACAAAATGAGGAATGTAAGCACCTAAACATGAAATTGTCCATTTCAAGAACAGAAATTATGAAGGTGTACAGAAACCCAGGGAAACGCACCATCTTTATTGGTGGAACACAATTCCAACACTTAGAGGGATTCAAATATTTGGAAGCACTTTTACACAAGATGGGCGAATGGAAAACGAGATAGATACAGAACCAAGAAGGTAAATGTATAGTCCTACCAGCTAGCACCCCTGTTCAGTCTCAAGAACATCCCAATCGAAATGAAATCCCAGCTTATCAGTGGTGTCTTCATACTGACCTTAACATACTAGTGCCAAATATGGTCCCTTAATAATGCACAAGAAAGGCATATCAACGTATGTGAAATGAGGTGTCTCTGCAAAACAATCTATATCACCAGAAGAGACCGCATAAGGAACGAGACCTTACGCCTACAAACCAGTATACCACTAGTATAAATTTCATTTGAGCGTCAAAGCATCAAATGGTTTGGGCATCTAACTGTAAAGCCCCGGAAATAACTAGAATCTAGAACTTACCACCCCGTGAATCCGGCTTCAAATCAAGAGGAAGACCAAGAAGGACCTGGCTGAGTGTGGTTAGAAAGGTCCTGGAACAACATAACATATCTATCACAGAAGCCACACACTTAGCACAGGGCCGAAAACTGCACCTCCCATCCACATCCTGAGGATACCAGAGGAAAGAAAAAGTAAAAGTAAAGTAAAGAGGCGCTGGCGTCTGTGGTTCAAAATCCCCATTTAAAAGTTTCTGAATCAAATGGCTTGAAAAGGAAGGGTGAGAGAGAAGTAATAGCTCGTCATATAACTGCATCGTGTCTATCGGGTACAGACGCCAGTGTCGGATTCTCAGTCTGCTGAACGATCTTAGATATTCGTAAAAAGGTTTAAACCCAAAAAATTGCATAAACAGAACAGAGCATTATTTCTTTTTAAGTTTGATAAACACGAAGATTGTTATGCTAAATATGGGTTTATAGGAACAGACTAGGTGATGATGTGTACAATTATTCTAACCGAAGCTTTCAGCATAGAATCCATAATAAACATCAGCAACATTCCAGTTTAGTGGGAGCAGGTTTGTTGACCCTTTTACGCATCCCCACCCCTTTTTCCCGCTGTTTCACACCGCAACCAATGATGAGCTCGACCCATGGCTCGACCTCAGGATACAAACCTGTCGGCTCACAGTGTACGTTTGGGAGCTGGTTGATTTATGACACAAAACGGGAGCCTTGTACAAACGTAAGAAATAAAGAAAATCAAACAAAACAAAAACAAAATGGAATCAAGCACCACGACCCCTCCGCTCCTTACATCAAAGTACGTGCATGTGCGCGTGCTCAAAAACATACTCACATACACGCACGCACACATGTACACACAAATGAACACACACGCGCAAATACACAAACACACATGTATACACACACA
Organism: Aplysia californica; assembly: GCF_000002075.1. Lineage (NCBI taxonomy): Eukaryota > Metazoa > Mollusca > Gastropoda > Aplysiida > Aplysiidae > Aplysia > Aplysia californica. The sequence goes on along the minus strand of NW_004798250.1, from coordinate 42,220 downwards.
CATGAACACACACACAAACACACATACACACACACACTCACACACTTACACCCTCTCTCTCTCTCTCTCTCTCTCACACACACA
>NW_004798250.1:34204-39723 GCF_000002075.1 Aplysia californica | reverse complement strand
ACACACAAATACCCCCCCCTCACCCACACACACACCCATCATAAAAATATATCTACAAACGCCCAGCCTCAGTTTCACATTCACCAACTACGACCCAAATGTCAAGTTTATCTCGTATCCCCCGGCAGTCAGCTAGCCGTAAGGTGTCAAGGCATTGTCAGTTCACTTTACTTTTCCCTTATCGCGGCACAGTGAGAAGACAGCCTCTCCAAAACCGGCCAATATTTACCTCCCTTTGCACACTACAGAACTGTCAGTACAAAGTACACGATAAACTCTCCATCCCTTTCGATGGCGGCTTATCTATGAATATTATATATCATTTTTCAGTTTTAGGTTCCACCAAGCCACACTTCCTCCCACCTTTCTGTGCACACCCTCCCCTTTCCCTCTCCCTCTTCCACTCCGCCCCTCGGGTGGGTAAACTTCTTCTTCCTCAAAAAAGAGCTGATGATTCCAGAGAGGACAGTCTGCCATGATCTGATAAAACACCTTTTTCTCAAAATCAAGGTTCGAGAAAGTCGCGATTTAGTGTTTTTCGCTAATTACACAAACAAACAGCATTGTTGATTTTGTATGACTATCTCACATGAAGATATATCTTATTTACCAAGGCTAAATCAAATTTAATTGAATTTGAGCTAAAGACAAACAAACAAATAAGTCACATGTGATCTGATAAAACACATTTTTCTTCCTGAGATTGACAAAAAATGCGTTCCATCAGATCAGAATTGAGTTATTCTAGGTGTCCCCGGTTTATTAAGGTTCATATCTTAAACGGCGTTTGTGAAGATATGGTATGCCTCCTTGTTCTGCCTGCAATAGGACTGAGTTCAATTCCCTGGAGGGGAAAATATAAGGAGTCCACTGAAAAAAAAACGGGCAGAGTCACAAACTGGAAATTGTGAGGGTGACAATTTTGAAAGCTTGTGGACCTATAACTTCATGTTTGTGTGGCTGGTGGTTTAATGTTTGTTGGATGGGAAATCTAATAACAATAATCAACAAACAGCTGAACAGAAAATATACAGTTATGAGTCAACAAGTGTTCAAAATTGATACCCTCTCGATTTTTAGTTTGTGACTATGCCCGTTTTTTTCAGTGGACTCCTCATATACTATTGAGTAACTTCGCCATTTTGCTGGTATACAATACCCCACAAAGTCAGTGGTAGACGTATTTCGAAGAGACGAGGCAGCTTGCCTTCTAAGAGAGGTACGTTATTTTCCTTCGAGGTTCAAAACATGTACCAACACTCTATTGTGTGCTGCTTTCATATCCCCCCCCCCTCCCACATACACACACCACACACTCGCGAGCACATATATCCTCACATTCCTAACAATTTGAGAAAAAAAAACTACGTGAAGTGAGAGCTATTTTCACATCCAGATTTATCCATGTTCAACAACAAGATATTGTTAAGTTGCTGATTTACTTCTTAGAAATTTCGTCAAATGTTGCACAAAAAAGAAAAAAGAGACAGCCCCACCACCACCATCATAATCACTATCTACATTATCATCATCATCATCATCATCATCATCATCATCATCATCATCATCATCATCATCTTCATCGTCATTAACAACAACAACTACAACAAAAACAACAACAACAACAACAACAACAAAAACAACAACAACAACAACAACGACACAAACAAAAAAACAAACGTCCTTAACATGAATTAATTATAATTACTAATTGTTTTCTACACAGAGGCGGCCATGGCCGTGTAGTGCGGGTCAAAAGCTGTTTACCTTGACAAACAGAAAATACAGAGGGGAAGAAAAACGGATAACCTACTGGCGGCTCGCTCCTTCTGCACACCGGCATCTACTCTAGACCGATATTGACCTACAGAGAGAATAACTCAGGGGATGTCAATATATTAACAACAGCAATAAATTGCAACACAGGTATAACAAAATCAGCAACAAATACAATCATGATAACTACAATAAAAACAATAATAGCAATAACAACCACCAACAACAAAAACACAAAGCAAACAAAATAAAAACGTGGTCTGACCGTGAACACAAACGCTGATGACGTAAGCATTGGGTGTGGACATGCCGTTAGCTCGTTGGATATCATATCGGCCAGCGATACAGATGGAGGTAGTCTCGATTTACAGGAGGAAATCATTCTTAAAAGTGACTGATTCGAAGAATATTCAAGATTCTACACCTATCGGAGTTCAAATGTTAAATGAAATACATGTACCTCGTCTTTCAAATACGATACTGAGAAGGGCATTTGGAAACCCACCCAATGAAAGCCGCTCATTGCACAAAGCCTCCCATAGCCTGACCTAATCAGAGTTTGAATTTTATCTAGGGATGTATTTAATTGTTTTGTTCAAATTATTTGATTTTCTTTGAGTTGTGCTGTTTTCATGTGGGGGTGAGGCGTAACGTCACGCTTATGGAAAGTAGAGGACACCCTCACCCTCTATTTATCCCCTCTCCCGAACCCAAAAGAATGAGTTAAGAAGGCCAGGGAGTTGTACTTTGCCCCCATATAATATTATCTGAGAAGAAATATTCCAGGAATTATAAGAAAAAAAAGCCCAATCGCATTTGGGTTCGTACCCAAAACTCCCACATACAAGTCAAGCGGGTTCGTTATCAACTCCACTGCAATAACCAACGGTGTTCTGCTGCTATTAGGAGAAAAGAAAAACTCTCGAGAAAGTTCCAGCCAGAGACGTTTAAGAGTAGAGCCCAAATTGCCCGCCTCTCCCCCAGGGCCGGCACTTAACCATGTGTTATTAGCGCTGTCATTGCGAAGTCTCTCGAAAGAAAATAGTTCAGCAATTCAATTTACTTTTCCCGGGCCGGCAGTGCACGTCCGCACATTTGCCTTCTTTCGAAAACAAAGCAGATTTATGCATATATTAGAGCAGAGTATTTACCCTGGACCACAATAGACCACTTACGGACGTCCGGGTCTGTTTGCGAGCCAAACAAAGGCCTCTCCAGACGAGGGGACCTGGGCGGTGCAGGCAGGGTTGTCTTCCCTTGTTCTCTAGAACTACGAGGCCAAAGTGGCGGCTGGTTTGAAGGAGAGGCGTCGCAGACTAGGATGAACTCTGTGGAGCCAGGTTTCAAACCCGTAACAGTCTGGATCCATTATTTATGTTGGTATTTTACGCCTGCAATGACACAGTTTAGGTAACTTAAAAGGTGGGGTTTGACTTTCATTCCTACGACCAACACGAGCTGAAGAACCGAGAAACTCAATAAAAATTCTCCCGTGATCGAAGTCAAGCCTTTGAAAACGATGGCAAGCGCCGAACACTACTACATGGACACAGCCTGACTCCTTTTCCAGAAGGAAACATGTGCGGGCGGGATCTTTTTTTAAAAGGACGGAGTGGAAGAGGGGGGGGCGGAGAGAATACCATTAGATAAGACGAAAACGGTACAAAATAATTCATTATAAAGTACCCAAAAAAAAACACGGAGCGTTTTAACGGGTTGGATAATGTGACGGTCCACAACCCGTTTAAATGCAGATTCTGATGGATTATCTTGAGTCGGAAACGGTCTGCAACTGCTTATTTCAGTCACGTATAATCAAATATTAAAAGTAATATATATTTCAGCTATTTTATCCAACACTCACTTTTCTTGTGTATCAAAACTATAAAAAAAAACTGGTATCGAACGACCAGAGTATCATCGACAAGAAGTGTGTCTTTCCGAGGATTTTAGTTCAAAGTCTTGCAAACATTACGTTTGTCCTTTGAGGGTGCACCCGAATTGTTACTTCATGTCCCCGTCTGTGTGTTGGGGTGCTGCACACCTCTCTGCCCTTGATTGTCCTGAAAAAAGCAGGGTTGAAAACTTGAAGTATCAAGACGCGCACTTTCGATTTTTGTTTTAAGTATCAAAGCCATGCACTATCAGAGCCGCACACTTTTAAATGATATCGATACAATTCAATTGGTGTTCACCGGAAATGCCCAGCTCTGATAGCTTCCCCTGACAAATAAGAACGAAGCATTCGGTCCTCTGAATGACCTAGACTGCGTCGATGGGGGCGTAACAATCGTCGCAAATCGACTGCTCAGGGTAAGACTTTTCCATACACCACTATTTCAATTAATGGCTTATGGCTGGGGTTTATACTAAACACTAAGATGTCAAAGTGTTTATACAAATAGATGAAACTATTTTTCTTTCTTCAAAGCGTTCGTTTTAGTGTGCTGAACATGACTCACGCCATAACTTATACGATGGAAAACAAATTATAATATACTTCTCTTTTACACAAAATATCCATCGTTAGTTTTGTTGCCATCGTGTGAAGCTGTGGTGTCTATGACTCTGGTTCGAATCCCAACAATAATGTTTATGAATATATTATGGGTTGTTTGAAGGGTTTTCAAATCTCAACACCTACTTAACACGATCCAGTCGGCGGTGGACGCTATTTACGGAGGTATTGCCTCTTTAGTAGTCTTACAGCGTTGAAACGGGTATTAAAACTTTTACTATACTTGGTCTCACCCACTCCTACACGCAGAAAAACTATTTCAATAACGCACAACAAAAAATATTTTAGAAAGTATCTTTGTTCTTTGTATAAGTTAATCGCCCCTCCCCATTCAACGTTTTAAGATTACGCTACGTTGAATTTAACATTAATTACCCCCGATAGGACCAATCAAAATGTGTAGAAAGCCATTAAACCTCACCCAAAACAACCAACATTAAGAATACCGCACTAGGGATTCGAACCAGGGTCATCCATCGCGAGGTCCAGTGTGATACCAATCACACAATCAGCGCACTCATGTGGAGCATACAGTTTCGAAAAACGGGAGGGGGGGGGGGCTACTTGGGGATATCACTAACCCAACCTGTCTACACGTTTGCACCAAGCTGTTCAAACAAAGCCAGCTTTAAAAAACAATAAAAGTACAAACAAACTATAACACAAATGAAAAGACAAATAAATATGCAATACAAAGTTCTACATCGAGCGTATGCTGAAAACACAGAATCTTCTATAACTAAGTGACTCCTTGTCCCCAGCTGCTTCAGGCAGACTTTGGTGGCAATTAAGATCACAGGTTGAGATCAAGCTCGGTATCAAAGTCAAACATTATTTTTCAGAACCCCCCCTCCCCCCACCTTTCCTTTTACAAAATATGAACCCCATCCCTGACTCCAAACCACACCCTTGGCCAAAAAAAACAAAAACAAAAACAAACGAAAGAAACCACGTCATAATAATGAAACCAGTTAAGAGCAAAAGCAAAATTTCGATACCTACGAAAAACAACAACAGCAACAACAGTAACAACAGTAACAACAGCAACAATAACAAAACAACAACAACGAAAACGATGGTAGATAAAAAATTTTAAAAAAGACATCAAAATAGGGATTAAGCTGAGCGCTGTATTCCCTTCCTGTCAGTTTCTTTTTCTTGTCAGTACAATACCTTATGATACAGCTGTTCCGTCATGGATTGAACAGTGGGAGTGTGGTTGGGG
>NW_004798250.1:31343-33480 GCF_000002075.1 Aplysia californica | reverse complement strand
CCCACCCCGCCAAAAAAACAAAACGTAACACACTCCAATTTTCTTGAGTTTTTTCCCGTACATGTATCATTATTATTACAGAGACACTCTCGAAAGACTCTTTATTTGCATTAAAGCAACTCAGTCAAAGGCGTTAGAATAAGATCAAGAACTATACACTGTCTTTGCATACTAAAAACAGACCTTCGACAGAGTAGAGCAAGACAAATTGTAGACGGAGCCGGAAGAATAAGGGATCAGGAGACAACTACTGGAAAACATCATATCACTAATATGAAAACAATAAAACAACATTAAAAATACAGAATGAAAAAAAACAACAAACAGTTTCCATTATTAAGATCAAAAGGAAGACAAGCATGTGTAATTATTTATAACATACATGGAAAAATAACAGCTGAAGCTTGACCAAAAGACAAAACAATTAACGAGCTTCTGTTTGCCAACGATCAGAGCATACTAGATCTATGCGACAACGAGAAGACCCTCCAAGAACACGTAAATAAACTCAACAAAAACTGCAAAGACCACACCATGAAGATCAGCATACACAAAACCTAGACGATGACAATCAAACAATACACCAGACCCGCTAAACATCACTGTCGACAACAGCAAAATCAAGCAAGTAAAAGAGTTCAAAATAATAAAGATCTATGTACTTGGGTGTCTTGGGAAGGAACTGTGTTCGCCCAAAACGGAAAGACAGACAGAGAAATAGAAACCAGCTTTTTTAAAAAAAGCCAATGCTCTGACATACCAACTGACACCATTACTTTCACACCCCAACATCACAAGGAAAACACAGCGCCAACTCCTTGGCAGCATCTTTATACAAACACTGTGTTACCAACCCCCGATATGAACAATAATAATTATGCAAGAGTCTCCTAAGTAAAATAAACGCCTGTGAAGCGAGATGTCTAAACGCATTTTTGAACACCACAAGAAGAGACAGTGAGGAGCGAGGTTGACCGAGAACAATTTGACTCCACTGCTAGCAATACATGGATTAAAAACAAACAAACAAATAAAATGGTTTTGGACATAACTGTCATGATTACCAGCAGACAGTATAGCAGCGAGAGCATACAACCAGAGATAAGAAGGAAACAGGGGGAGAAGTAGGCCCAGGAAAAGATCAATAAAAAGGGGTCAGAAAAACAGTGCTCAAAAACAACATAACCAAGCAACAGGCGATACCCCAAACAAGAGACTGACGTTCGCTTCTCCCATCGACACTGCAAGCTCACAGAGACCGGACAAAAAGTCAAACCTAAGTGTAAAACACCGTCAAAGAAAAAACTACCACTCCCCCAAAACAAAAACAAAACAAAACAAAACAAAACAAAACAAAACCAGAAAAGAATTTTTTTTTTTAAAGAACTAAAGATAAGATTCACCATCCCTCAAGAGAAATAGATAAGCATTCGCAAAATTTACTGACACAAAGCAGTACTGCATTACCATTATTGTTATCTTCTTCCTTGTGTTCCCTAGCTTGATCTCAGAGGTAGTCGACTACTACAGGCTCTTCAACCAGCAGTGAAACTGATTTTTTTTTATTTTTATGTTTATGCAACCATTTTTTTTTCTACTTTGTAAGGCCGTTTGCCTCCAGGCAGCATATCAAGATTTCGAAGGTACTCTATGTTGTTGTTGTTGTTGTTGTTGTTGTTGTTGTTGTTGTTGTTGTTGTTGTTGTTGTTGTTGTTGTTGTTGTTGTTGTTGTTGTTGTGGGGGGGGGTTAATAATAAGAAGAGTATTTTAAGTTTCGGTAGGATTTAATTTTTAATTTTGCCCGAATGTCGCTGGAGCCTACTCTTATAGATCTTATAGATCAAGGCATTTTCAAAGCGCCAAAATTACACACAAGACCTCCGAAATGTTTGTCCTTATCCGAGAAGGCTAGCTGTTCGAACTCACCTACCCTTTGAGCAGGGGTGTAGCTGAAAGTGGTGACAGCAACAGTAAGGAAGGAGGAGCCAGGGCGAGCATTAAAAAGAGTGGAATAAGGGAGACAGCGGCCAAGAGGAGGCTGGGGATTGTTTGTTTGTGTGTGTGAGTGTGTGTGTGCGCGCGCGTGTGTGTATGTGTGTGTGTGTGTGTGTGCGTGTGTGTGTGCGTGCGCGCGCGC
>NW_004798250.1:25112-28967 GCF_000002075.1 Aplysia californica | reverse complement strand
CCCCTCCCTCTCTCTCTCTCTCTCTCTCTCTCTCAGCTCTCCTACTCTTTCTCCGCTCTCCCTCTCTTTCTTACGTTTTAATTCGCTCTCTTACTCTCACATTCTCCCGCATTTCTATATCTTTTTGGCTCCGTGTTTCGATCTGTCTCTGTTCTCTCTCTTCCCATCTCTCTCCCCATCTCTCTCGCCACCTCTCTCCCTATCTCTCTCCCAGTCTCTCTCCCCATCTCTCGCCCCTCTCCAAGCACAAACCTTGCAGTTCTCAGTTCTCAGTCGATAGCCCACCTCCTGGGGGGCCGAGCCATGCATCAATCTGAGCCCTTGACTCCGCCCCCGAGCCGCCTCGCTCTCTCATAGGTCGCCCTAGACGTCACGTGACGCCTCCCCCTCGCCTCCCCGCTGTCACTCTGGCCAGGATAATTTTCCTTCATTTATTTTAGATTTGTCTCGCCAAGAACGGACAGGTAATTCTGAGAGAGGACTCATTGACAAGCGAATACACTCGAACGAGCGATTTTTGAAAACGACTGCTGTGCTAAGACACAGAGGGAAGAATAGGCCATCACACCAGGACACATGCAAACCGACAACAGATAGAGGAAGGAGGAGAAGAAAAAGAGGAGAGTCTTGAAGGCGATTGGGAGTGTTGGAATACGCGGAAATTCTGAAACAAGTGGGAAAACGATTAAGCCGCGCTGTGCTGTCGTCTCCCAGACGGATCGACGTGTGTCGCACACAGAGGTAGGGATTACTACACACCTAAGTTGTGCACCCTTGTTGTGTAATCAAGATTGTTGGTCAGGTTCTGGTGGTCGGACCTTCTTACTAGACGTGCACACCCATGCATTTTTCCAAAGACGTATGATGAGAACGACTAATGTGTTTGTTTTTATTTTTTGCCGTATTAATAAAACAAAAACAAACAAAAACTCTCCATTTGGTTTATGAAATAGGTAAAACATATAACCGAGGCCACGAGTTTTAGTACAAAGAAAGATCTATGTTTTGTTTTTTCTTTTGTTGTTGTTGGGTTTTTTTCAGTACCAAAGTTGTGAACAATTAACACTGTTATGTATGTGATCTAAACCATTACAAAAAGCATCCCTAATTCCGTAAAATATTCATTTTGGTTTTTTTATAACAGCACACTGCAAGTCGTAAAGACATCCACGTACCATTTATACAGGAATAGGAGTTGAGGCAATTTAACATAACTTTCCAGTACAGTAATAGATCTATATTGCTATTATTGCGCGAGTGTTGCAAAGCCTTTGAGGGAACAAGATCTTATTTGAAAAGTTCCAATTTCTTGGATTTTGGCTTCCTTTACTTGTAGACTGCTCCGCTGAAGTTGTCAAGTTGTTCTTTATCCTCTTGAAACGATCGATGAGTCAATCATCTTTGAAACGGGTTTCTGAAGTAGCGCTTGATGTGTTGTGTAATACGGCATAGCCTAGGTCATTCTTTTCAGTAGGAAATCTCAAAGATGGTTTAGATAATCTATGTGAGCCGTAGAAAGAACTCATGATTGAAATGCTCAATACAATTGACAAAGGCTGCACATTCTTTCATTACTGGATCATAAAATTGATAACAGAAGTGTGTTTGTTTTTTATTGGGTTTTTTTCAAAATCATAATATGGATCAAGAAAAATGACTAATGCTGTAAACAAATTTTCATAGAAGAACTGAGTGGTCAGTGGTCAGCCCCTATGCTCCCCGGCGGCCAATTAGTACGGAACATGACAATAATGTGGGGTAATAGCTAAGGGACGACTTTGTCCAGAACACTTGAAGGGCACGAATTTTGTTATGGTATATGTATTAAAAATGTTTTACACAGAAATTATAACAGTTGTATTGATATCACTTAGAGTTTGGGGTTTTAAAAAAATGAACCTACCATAAGACGCACAACGTGGTGTAAATTCTATTCAGAAATTATTGCATCATATCTGCGCTAATGAATAATTGATTCAAAACAGACGAAGTGTTTTGTTCTTTTCGAATTGCCACTGTAATTCTCATTGCGAGTTTTCATCGAGAATGCAATAAATGTTTGGTTTTTGACATCGACCTTATAGATCAACTGTGTATATACGATTAATGTACAGTACACTCTGCATTGGGACTCCACGTTTCCTGTCAATAACTGGGCTTTATTTTTGGCAACAGAAAGGCAAAACTCCCTTTTCTACAGTCTCAACCTTGTCACAGCAATATTACCAGGAATCCAAAATCCGCGGCTGTGTAAATTAAAAGGCTAACATAAATGCAATAAATCAATACGCATCTTGATTTTCAGAAAGATTCAGAATTCGCTTCAGAATCTAACCTTGCTCGAGCCTCTGCTAAAGATTTCTGATTCATCAAGGTAATGGACAATATCAGAACACACGACTTACTAATCCTCAACAGCAGATTTGTTGAATCGGAGAAATGGCAAGTTATTAGCGTCTACTAACATTAGTTCGTTGGTGACATGTTCCGTACGGAAGCGATTGGAACTGCACACCTATGTAATGTATAGTCAAGATTTCTCATGACGCTCAGGTCAATAACGCTGTAGTTTAATAGGATCCCAAGAGTAGTGCGATGTTGATGTTTTAGTTTCTATTTTCTAATTGTTTATATAAAATTGAAAGAAAAAGAGGCAGGAGTAGACCCAGAGCAACATAATAAGAACAAACAGATTGGAGTCAAGAAAAAATCAGGATAATGTGGATTTTTTTAGAGCGCCCGAGCTAATGATTGGAGAACCTTGATTGCCGATGACTATCGCAGATCTAACACTTGATGATGAGGATTCTAACGGAACCTCGGCATCTGAGGTATAGTGGTTTAGTCTTTTGCCCTCGCACGCAGAATACCTTTCTTTGATTCCACGTTGGGAGAATATTATGGCTATAGAGTATTTCTGGCCCTCTGTTGGGACGTTGCACCCCTAACCTGTCAGTCCCGCTTTTCTTGACAGGTAGGGTCGAAGCCCGCCTCCTTAATGATGAAAGTTAGGTCGATGGAAGCATAAAAACAACAACAACAAACAAGCAGAAAAAAGAAACATTAATTCCATTAATTTTATATATATATGTACATCGTATATGTATGGAAAATTAGTCCCTACCACAAAGTTTGGAACTGTACACCTGAGTTATGCAATGCCGTGCAATCAAGATTTTTAATGATGTTCTGGTCAACAATGCAGTAGCAATGTGTTTTCAAAGACTTTCCGTAAAAATAGGGATGCTCAAGTGTATTTGTTTTATTTAGTGACTACTTTTCAAACTGTTAAGTCTGTTGTGACCACAGAAACCCTGCAATTATCGTAATTAATATAGAAGAATGGCGTGTAGTACTTTCCAGTGATCATGTTCATGTGTGTCCGTACCTGATGTGCGAAGTGAAGATGAGTGCTTCCCTGTGTGTATTTGTGTATGTGTATGTGTGTGCATGTGTGTTTGTGTGTGTGTATGTGTGTGTGTGTGTGTGTGTGTGCGTGTGTGTGTATGTGTGTGCGTGTGTGTGTGTGCTAGCACATGTTTGATGTGTACACAGGCACTACCAATCATTTGCTACAGCTAGGCATTTCTTACAAAAATGAGCGTTCCAAGGAAGGAAACAAAATACATACATGCGTATACGTGTACAATAGTGGTATTCTCTTAGTGGGTTCATCAGAGCAGTTTACAAAGGAGAAGAGAGTTAACTAAGTGCGCTAACTATAGGGCTCACGGTGAAATGATTTTTATCAAGAGCATATTTCTGGTGTTGAAAGAAAAAGCTAGGCATGGCACATGCGTACATACAACGACAATGCACTAGTTAACCAAAGAGAGAGAGAGAGAGAGGGATGGG
>NW_004798250.1:23281-24435 GCF_000002075.1 Aplysia californica | reverse complement strand
CCACGAATATTTGAATGCGACATAACGCTTGTTGCATTCAACAAACACTACTACGACATTGCCGGGGGGGAAAAATGGGGTTTTAGCCACAACTTCATATTTATAATAGATATGGGTGGGTGGGGGTGGGGGGGTAAGGGGGAAAAAACAGAATAAAAGACGGACTTTCAAGTCTTTGTGAGTTCAGATCAGGCTAACATAGTTATTTTGTATAGAACTGGAGTCCGGGCTACTCAAAGCAACAAAAACAGATGCATAAAGGAAGTCCAATTTCAGGTTCATAATACATGTATTCTTCAGAAGTGTGCTGAAATGAAGGTATGATTCCTGTGTTATTCATTGGGCAAAGCAGTTCATGGAGTTAACGATTTCTAACAGTGGCTGACAATTTACAATATTACATGTCGTGTATGTTTATATATTTTAGAACAATCGCAGAAGGAGAGCAAAAATATGTTTGACTGCAACTTAAAGTCTTGTGATATTAATTCATTACAGTAACGTCTGAATACAATTTTGTACTGTGAAGAAGGAAATAGAAAGAAGTTGTAGATCTACCTACGTGACTGGGATTTCTGGAGTAACTTCTGAATCAATTTTGTACTGTGAAGAAGGGGGAAAAAAGGGAGGTGTGTTGTGGCTACAGTTTCGTCGACCCAGGACACGACACAGCAACAACACACACACGACACGATGAACTCGGAGGCGGACTACACACTGTGTAACCTGGACTCGCACCACGCCTACAGCGGCGCCTACAGCGCGGCGGCTACAGCCGACCTGTACGGCTTCCACCACAGCCTGGCTGGCCGGAGTAGCCTGGACGCTGGTCAATCCGCCTGTGCCGGCGGCTACTACGGAAGTGACGCCTCCCTGTCCCCACAGCTGGCTACGGCCGGGGAACTCCCGCTGTCCTCTGGGGGTGGGCAACCTCTGGGAGGGTATGGGAGTGCGGCGGGTGTTCTTACTGGGCGCGGGAACCCGTCCCGGGCGGCGGCCCACCACGCGCACCACCAGGGCTACTCCCACCACGCTCTGCAGGCCGCACATCACCACCACCAGCAACAACAACATCATCAGCAACAACAGCAGCAGCAACAGCAACAGCAACAGCAGCAGCACCATCATCAGACAAATGCTGCAGCTGCGGCGGC
>NW_004798250.1:18403-21110 GCF_000002075.1 Aplysia californica | reverse complement strand
AGAGAGAGAGAGAGAGAGAGAGAGAGAGAGATAGAGAGAGAGAGAAAGAGAACGTACGGGTTATCTGATCACCAACATGTTCTTACTTCAGAAATTTAAATCCATATCACGATATGTTGTCCGAGAGTGGGGTTAAAAATCGCCGTCATTGTGTTGTTCATGATCAAACAAATACAGAAATAAAACACAAAACAAAACAGCAAAATATTATTACATTCTTACTATGATATTAGCTGCTTTCTTATTAGACAGATAGGGTTTCATGGAATGAAAAGAAATCAGCTGAGACGGTGCTGGAAGAAAAAAGCGTTGAACAATCTTTTACAAATGCAAAGAAAAGAGAAGACGAAAATGAAGGTCTGTGGGATACTTGATGTAACATAAAAGCTTTAAACATATTGCTTCCATTTCAAAAGAAGGATAAAAAGGAACAGAAGGCAAAAGAGACAGAGATGGCAAAACAATTAGATATAAGCTTACTGGGATGACTTTACTGAGCAAGATATCTTGTCTGACGTGGGGAAAACCCGCAAAATAATGTCTTTTTAAGAGTTCCCCAGCCAAGAAATTAGTCTCGAGCAATGATCGCTGATGTCTGTCTCAGATCTGGTACCAGCAGCAGAACTTGATTGCGCCATGCTCAGGGAAACTCTCCTGTGACCTCTAGTGACCACCTATCTCAAAGTTGTCCAGCTGACACTGCTTGGTTTTCCTGCGTTCACACGTGTTCACTGACCTCTTAACCAATAGGAGTTCCGAAAAAAAGTCTAGAAAAGAATTAAGGGGGGGAAAAATCTGATCCGTCAATATTGTCCGACTAATTGAGGGGAACAAATCTAAAATACCACCAGCAACACAAAACAAAACAGCAATAACAATAACACCAATTGCACGTAATACAACAGCAGCGAAAACAGAAGTAATAACAATTTAAACATCAAAATAAAACCCATTTTTCTTACCTACAGAAAACGCCATTACGAATTTTAAAAAATAGGAGCCCACAGTTCAGCGTTATATATTCTTTTTTACTTTAAGGATATTTTTCAAGAATTAGGTGATAAAGAAACCTTTTGGGATATTTTGCGGAAGCAATTAAGAAAACAAAACCCCACAACAGCTGAATAGTATCAGAGTTTTCCGTTTTTGAAGAAACAATGTATTGTAATTTGAGTTTAGTTTGGATAAAAAGAAACACATCGGCACGATAATAGTACTTAGTGGAGTCAAAAACTAGTCTTTAATAGTGTGGAGGTCCATGATCACCCACGGCAGTCGGCAAGGCTTCGGATGATGATTATGATGGTGATTTAGATGTTGAGAAAAGAAACACGGACCCCTCACTCTCCCTCCCCTTTCTCTCTCGATCAAACAGAGGATAACACAAAGGTATTAAGTGCCACACGCCCATACTACTAATACATTTGATTTCACACTCTCCCAGTCATTAGCTGTCAGATTCCCCTTGTCTGTGTTACAACGGTTAGACACATCGCCGTCGCTCGCAGAAGGCCCGAATCTGATTCCCGTGAGGGAGGTAATTTTCAACAAAAATCTCGATCTTTCTGTTGAAAAATGTTATCTCTCTCATCAGGAGTCACAAGAATCTCTATCTTTCTGTTGAAAAATTTTATCTCTCTCGTCAGGAGTCACAAGAATCTCTATCTTTCTGTTGAAAAATATTATCTCTCTCATCAGGAGTCACAAGAATCTCGATCTTTCTGTTGAAAAACTTTATCTCTCTCATCAGGAGTCAAAGCCCACCTCCTAAATTATCAGAATTGTGTCAATGGGAGCGTAAAAAATAGTTGTCAGATTTAAAGAAGGACAAGATAGTTGACCATTAGGTAACTGCAGTGTCGCATAATTATTATTAACTAAAAAGAGTATTTTGTAGTTGTTGAATGCAAGTTCCCTAAACTAGACCGTCGTATTCTTTTTCGTTTCCACTATCATTTCTTATCTCGCCATGAAATTCAAATTTCTCGGAGAGTTGGCCAGGGCACTTCAGGGCAATGTAAACATTGGAATTGGGCATTTCATGTTCTTTGAGTCTTACATAATTTGTTCTTCTAAGCCAACTTTCTTTGTGTTTGTTAGAGCAAAGAGAAATTATTATGTCTCAAGATCTTTTCAGGTTGAGAGAGCAGCGCTCAGAGAGAGAGAGAGAGAGAGAGAGAGAGAGAGAGAGAGAGAGAGAGAGAGAGAGAGAGAGAGAGAGAGAGACTGGAGTGATTTAAATGAGAGGGGGGGCATTGGGAGGGAGGAACGTATTTTAAGGGGGTAGAAAACGGCTTCTGTTATGTGGATAGGAAAGGTGTGTGTATGTGTGGTGGGGAGAGGGGAGCGGTGGGGGGAGGGGCACATACATAAATAGTATAACTGTTTAGTTTTCGTTTTAGTAGAGGTTTTACGGCGCTCGCAACTGCATAAGGTCATATGAGCACCAGCAGAAGATTAGAAGTGTTACAGGTGAGTAACATACATAAAAAAAGAAGAAGGGGAGACAAGGACGATAGATGTTTGATAGGAAAGAAGGAGCAAACCACACCAGAGCACCCGCCAACCACCCACTAGTATAAAGCATAACTGTACCGGGAACGCAAAGCAAGGAGGAGGAGATAAGTAATAATAATATGCCTTTGCTAGCGAAAGCGGTTCGCAGTTCGCAGCCGAGAGGATTTGGTTGAGGGAAGAGGGAGGGGAG
>NW_004798250.1:17096-18177 GCF_000002075.1 Aplysia californica | reverse complement strand
AGGGGGGAGGGGGGAGGGGTTTGATCTCTGATGAAATGATAGAAAACAAAAAGGTTAGTAAAAAATCAATATACAGAACATAACATATGTGGACAAGAATTTTAAAAAATGTTTTTATTGTTTTCCCTTCTTTAATGGATAAAGCAGTATACAAAAAAACAACAACAGCAAAATACAGCAACAACATAATCACCATTAACAACAGCAACAACAACAACAACAACAACAACAACAACAACAACAACAACAACATCAACATCAACATCAACATCAACAACAACAACAGCAGCAGCAGCCTCAAAAGAACATCATCAACAACAAAAACTTAGGCATCCATTCCTTTTAAATGTATATTACGATGACATAGTAAGTACAAGGCATCACAAGCGAACATGTTACTTGGTCTATCTTTTTTTTCTGCTCAAATAATGTACCATACTCTTCCCTAATTGGCCCTGGTCAGAAAGGGTGAAAAAGCCCGCCTCTTAAATGGTATCCCATATGATGTTTGGGGCGTATAATACATGTATCTACGATCTTGACCGCCTATTCAAAAGGCATTTGATCTGTCCATTCCTTGAGCTTTTCATTTGTATTACGATGAATTACCATTGAATTCTTGAGAACATGCACAACACAATATCTCGTTATGAACTCACTAATTGTTATTTTTTTAAAAACCAACAACTAAATAAAACTGAGCTGATATTTATCGCAGTAGATCTATTTGTCATAGATAGACTATAACTATAATGAATATTTTACCTGGTCGATAGTAGCCGTCTGCTAACTGTTGAGCTGTAAGTTTAGGTGGCTTTTCCTCTGTATTGATTTTTGCGGCACGCATTTCATATTGTGTTTACGTTTAATCTAACTTGAAGCACGAAATAGAATGTCAATATCCATGAAGAAAAGGCGGCCCCTCCCACTTCCCACAGCGCGTTGATTGTTGAAGAACGATTAATTAGTGTTTTGATCTTTGCTGTTTGACATTTTACGGAGACGTCGCGAGTGATGTGTTGTGTTTGTGCTTGTGTGTGCATATATGTTCGTAATTGTGTGTGTGTGTGTGTGTGTGTGT
>NW_004798250.1:15789-16996 GCF_000002075.1 Aplysia californica | reverse complement strand
CGTCTTTCTGTCGCTCTGCCTCTCCGTTTCTCTGTCTCTCTCTCTGTGTCTCTCTGTCTCTTTTTCTCTCATTCTGTGTGTGTAAGTGTAAGTGTATATGTATATATATATATAGTGTGTGTGTGTGTGTGTGTGTGTGTGTGTGTGTGTGTTTGGGTGTGTATGTGTGTGTGTGTGTGTGTGTGTGTTTCGGTGTATTTGTGTGATTGTTTGCATATGTATATCCCTCTTTGTATGTGCGCACGTTTGATCATTATTGTGTAAAAATATGTGTTTCTCTCTTTATATCATTATTATTCGTTTTACAATGGACCCTCATCCCGCAATGTTATGTTAACAGTAAAAAGTGGGTCGTCAATTGCATTCTTTCTTGTCCTCAATTTAATTCTTTACACAGTCTTGAACACTGAACATTCACGGCGGGTCGGGGGTCTGATGAATTGTAAAAGTTTCACCCCCGCCCCCCCCTCCTCCCAACCCCAACGAAACTATGATTTAGATAATCAAGGATAATTAAGAGGCGGGCTGTGCGATCCTGCTTGTCAGGGCCAACCCGGGATGAGTGGGGTAAAGACAGAGCACTCACAGACAGACGGAGATACGATTTTATTATTGGTTGACTTCATGGCTGGATGAATAAATGAATGATTTACTATAATAAATAATAATTGCATTTATATAGCGCATATCCATGCTCAAGAGCTTGCTCTGTGCGCTTTACAACTATTATTACCCCAGTAGACCCTCTGAGAACACTCAGAAACATTCTCAGCTTCCGCGGAAGCATACAGTGCAAGCTGCGGATTTCACGCGCTCAAACACTATCAAACTGACAAGATCGTTCACTGTCTATAGCTGGGTACCCATTTCCACCTGGGTGAAGTGAGAAAAGTTGTGCAAAGTGCCTTTCCCAAGGACACAACGTCGGGTCCCTGACGGGATTCGAACCCACGACCTTACGATTGCGAGTCCGAGAGCCAAACCACTAGGCCACCGACGCCACATTACTACTAACATTCTCTATGAAAGAAAACAAGAACAGGAACACGAGTACATATACAATATATATATATATATATATGACAAATAGTGATAAATATCTGATAAATACATAAATGAACTGACTCACTGAAAGATGTTTACTAGTATGCGTGAATGAATGAATGAATGAATGAATGAATGAATGAATGAATGAATGAATGAATGA
>NW_004798250.1:10636-12843 GCF_000002075.1 Aplysia californica | reverse complement strand
TAGGCCACTTCCGCTCGGCCCTTGCTCCTTGTCCAGGGGAAGTTATAAAGGGACAAGCGGGCGAGGCAGACCAGGG
Source organism: Aplysia californica (assembly GCF_000002075.1). Taxonomy (NCBI): domain Eukaryota; kingdom Metazoa; phylum Mollusca; class Gastropoda; order Aplysiida; family Aplysiidae; genus Aplysia; species Aplysia californica. The sequence continues at coordinate 12,767 of NW_004798250.1, read as the reverse complement.
TAGATAACCCGTGCCTATGTTTGCCTGGCTGTCTCCGCATCAAGCCCGTGAAGAGAAGTCCCTGTCAGCTGCTAGCCCGCCAGCCCGGCCGCCCGTCCCTCAATGGGCTGTGTTGACTTTCTGATAAACTTCCCCGTTGCAACTTTCTCCCCTCTTTTATTTGTTTAAAAAATAAAGAAAAAGAAAAAAGAAAAAACACACCCAAACACACACACACCAAAACAAAACAAATGCAAAACAGGCAAACCTGGTATGTTTGTTGCTTTTTTTTTCTTTTTTTTTTTCAAACGTGATGTTTAGGATGATTTATACATTCATTTGGAGAAAATAAAAAACAAGTTTTGTTTCTCTATTTTATGTTTTCTTACTTTGTTTTTTTTAACAACTCGATTTTTCTTTTTTACTTATCTTTCATTTTTATCTTTCATTTTTTTTCTCTTAAACTTTAAATCTAGAAATATAGATTGGAAAGGTTGTGTGTATGTGTTTTTGTGGTGAAAGGGAGTGGGTGGTGGTGATTTTGAAGGGGATTATGTTCTCAGCGTTAGTGTTTATCCTAAAGGGTGCGGAAGTTCAGTCAGTGTAAAAGTACGTCTCAGGTTTTAGTAATTTTTCAGCAAGTGTTATACGGCACCTACAACACAATCAGGTCATATAAGTGTCATTCTATGCCTCATATCCGTGCAAAGCTCACAGGTTAGATGATGACTTCTATCAAAAGTTATTAGCAATTTTATTTCCTTCAAAAGAAAGAAAAACGCTTGCTCATTCATTCTTGCCCTGAGATACTGCGGTCTATCCTTTTCATTGTGTGTGCATATATTTCCCATCACTAAAGGACCAATATTGTGTCCCTGTGCTTCTCTTTGCGGAAAAAAACACACAAATTATTTGAGCAGTAATTTATATACAGTACTATCGCAATGGGTAAGGGGACGGAGCGGTTACTGCGCTCGTCTCTGAAGCGGAAAGTCAGGGTTTGAGCCTCGGTACGGACACGGATTTTTTCGCCCCCTTCTGCCCACCCAGCAGTGATGAGTTCCTGACTTCGATTTGGGGAAGTTTATGTCGAAGGCCCAGGAAGTTGTCGCGCTAACAAAAGTCCGGATGGGATGCGGGAACTACTTTACTATCTCAATTACAGCAAATTATATAAGAAATAATCATTTGCCGGTCAACAGTAACGTAGTAACCTACGGAGCCCTCCCCCCCCGTTAAATTGTAGTCTCTTTGTTATATGTAGTATGGGTTGCGTGTGGCCAAAAATTTTTTTGTCGAAATTCAAACTCTAATTCATCACCCGTCCTTTTTCTCTCCTCCTTCTTTTTTATGTTTGTTACTCTCTTATAACACTCGCAATCTTCGGCAGTCATTTAACCTAATAAATTATAGTAAATACATATTGTAGATACAATAATATTGTTAACAAAATAAAAGGTGTTTTTTTTTTTCTTCCTCCTGAATCTTTTGCTCTCTGAACTTAGAACATTCTAACATCGAGCCGCCGATATGGACTGCTAGCCACTTCATAGACAGGACCTAAGGTATAAATGTAGGCAGGAGCAAGCATAAATCAGCAGATCTGGCTTACGTAAAGACGCCCTATAAATACATGGTCTAGGAATGCGATGAATGAATTACGGTATTTTTGGAGCAGGTCTCACCTTCCTTTTATTATGTATCTATTTTGTTGCACGTGTGTGTTTGTTTGAATTGGGGGATTAGTGGAAAAGGGATTAGGGGACGGAGATAGAAGGGGAGGGGGGAAAAGGGAAAAGAAATTGTAGAGATGGGGGGGGGGCGCATGATCCAAAAAAGACGTAATGCTCTAGTTACCAAACATGGCATCGCTTTTACTTACCAACAATAATGGTAACATAGATGTAATATTGTCAGAAGGGTTTTTTTTCAACCAATATTATTTATAATTTTGCAGACGTGGAATTCTGATCCTTCGAGCCATGTAAGGCCCTGTCCGGTCTCAGTTGAGTGCTCATAGTACAATATTATGTAGTACATTGCAGAAGATAGACAGTCAGAACAAAATATCATTTCTTCTTAAAAGTAGAAGATAATGATGAGGAAGATGATGATGATAATGATGGTTGTAATAATAATATTAAAATAAATA
>NW_004798250.1:0-997 GCF_000002075.1 Aplysia californica | reverse complement strand
ATAAATATAATAATTAATATTTGTATATAAGAGCAGTTATACGTGAAACTGAATTTTTAATATGAACGAAAACAAAAAATGGGGGAGGAGGGTGCGTAGAGGAGGTGGTGAGGAGGCGATGTAAGTTTCTAATCATTCGTTACCACCTCTTTGGCGTAGGAGTGACATCCGGTCTATTTACTTTCTGTCGCCTTCTGACCTGCTCTTGCAATCTTGGCAATGTCTTTTTTCTTCTTTAAAAAAAAAAAAAAAAAAAGTTTTAGTAAGTCTTGTGACGCAATCGGATCATATAAGTGCCCTCGTGTCGATACGTCTAGCGAAAGTTAAGTTTAGAAACAAAGTAATTTTTAAAGAAATAATCTAATTTAAAAAATAAAGAAACAAAAGACTGACCCTGAAACGCTTTCGTGTGGATACGTCAAGTAGAAGTCAGGTCTAGAAAAAGATATAAAATGTTGAATTTCATTTTTTTTAAAGAAACGAATCAAAAAACACCCTGAAACGCTTTCGTGTGGATACCTCAAGCAAATGTCGGGACAAGAATCAAATTTTAAAAAATTAAATAAAAAAGAAGCGAAACAAAAGACGCGCCTACGTGTGGGGTCCGCTCTCGAAACAACTTATTTTAGTCTAGTAGAACGTTAAATCTAGGCGAAACTTTAAAAAAAAATCTTCTAAAGCTTTCAAATTTGAAGACAGACATGAATAAAGGCAATGAGAGGAGGAGGAGGCGGTGTCGCCAAGTTATGTTTGGCCGAGGCTATCCTTTTATTATCTCGCTGGAACTTTTTTTCCCCCCAGCAAAGTAATCCCCATGCTTTGAAATCAAAACTCCGAGACTTTTCTTTTCATTCAGGGAATGGAAAACTGCATTATGGGCCGTAATCCACTTAGCCCAACTCTCGGCCTGGACGTGATTTGGCGGCCATTATGGGTGGATCGAGTGGGACTTGTTCTAAGGTGTCACCTTTGGTGTTCGCGACGTGTCGAGCTCGAT
>NW_004798249.1:253413-254585 GCF_000002075.1 Aplysia californica | reverse complement strand
GCGATCCCACCGCCTTGAATCACAAAGATTTCGACTTCTACTTCTATTCAAGATAGAGAGATGGTTTTTTTTCACCCAATGCAAGGTAAACAACTCTATATATAATATGCCCAAAAGTTGACGAGCGCCTGATTCCACTGCGTCGTGATAACGTATTATATTGAGTTGAGTTTATCCCATCAGATAGAACACACAGAAACAACGCACAAGTTACAGAGGGATACCAAATTGATGTTACTCGTACGTTACATTGTCTTACATAAAAACTGTACGACATGGAAATGCTAGAAACGAAACACATTAGGCAACCTAATCTTCTCTCATTTCTAAAAATACAGTCGAACATAATATCCAAGAATGCCATCCTTTGCGGAAATGAAAAGTCATTTTAGACAGGTGCCACGGGCAATGTCATAAGAATATTTATTATATATGTGACCCGGCACGGTGGAATCAGGCGTTCGTCAATTTTTACGCATATTGAGATCTTGGTATCACCTTAAAACTGGTTCATTTCGTCAATTTTTACGCATATTGAGATCTTGGTATCACCTTAGAGCTTGTTCATTTCGTCAATTTTTACGCATATTGAGATCTTGGTATCATCTTAAAGCTTGTTCATTTGCCTTGTTTTTGAAGAAAACAGTATCCTTTATTTCAAGAACAGAAGCCGAGATATTTGAGATTGAAGAAGGTGGGGATCGCCTGGTGATTGTAGTAAAAATAAAGAGAAATGGCCACCAAAATTTGGTGACTTACTCAACGTTTTTCACTAAAATTCATACGTGAATGTGTATTTCTATGGAAATAAAAGGTGTCGAGCCAAAAAATGAAAATTCTTTAAAAATTTGCTTGGTGGCTAGAAAAATGCCGGTTTCTTTGATTTTATTATTTTGACGAGCGCCTGATTTCGCCTCGATGCCTCACATATAACTACAGGAAAAAAGCGCAACTGGAAAGTACCAAGTGGTCGTTTGCACTGATGATTGTCTTATTCAGGTTGCCATTAGAGGGGGCTCTATTATGTACTTTTTATGTATATTCCAAGAACAAAGTAAATGTGCTTGTAGCACAGCAAACTCACAACAAGGAAGAACGTTCTTAACTTAAAAGATAGTTCTAATGACTTTGTGTTCTCGCTGTATCTAACAACAAAAACTGAACCCCCCCCC
>NW_004798249.1:250059-251776 GCF_000002075.1 Aplysia californica | reverse complement strand
TCACAAACGTAGCCTACCTGTAAAATATCTCTATAAAATCTATCTAGTCAAAAATCAACTACGACATCCACAAACAGTGTTCTTATAGAAACAACTCCATTAACGACCATAATATCAAGTCCGTCTTTAGAAAAAAACTAGCTGGGCCCCCTGTCGATGAAAGGAATGATCGGTGCATTAACACTGCTTTAGGGAGATTTAGATCTAGAGAGTCCCCATCATTTTGTTGTTGATCTAGACCACCTCGACCTTTGCGAGCGCGAGGGGTTCCAACTGCAGAACGTCGTTTTCTTTTCAGCACGGTCAGGCGCTATCTAGATCTAGATCTAGGTTCTAATCCAAGACCTGTTGACGTGGTTCCCAGTGGCTAGAAAACGAGTTCAGAAAATGCGATGATGGGCATCAAACGAAAGGATCACAGTCGAATGTAGCACCAAATAAAGAAAGAAAACATAAGGCTAGATCCATACGGGTTGCACACTTAAAATAATGCTCAGTATTGCGCGACAATACGCGATTGTATCGAACGGAAGTACGACTTGAAAAAAAAACAACCTAGCAGAATTTCTAAAATTACAGAGACAGAAGCGATTGGCGAAATAAAGAAATTTAGCTTTTTGCAGCAAAACTGTCTCAAGACTTGAAAAACGAAAGGCGTCATGATCTGGAAAATATTTTAAAGAATCTTTTGTCGAAAACCGCATGTCGATCGATGCAGCCAATAAAAAGCCTTTTAAATAGCAAAATTCGGCCACCACAAATAGATATTAGAAGTTTGACATAAGTCGTGGTAGAATATTGATATGTGACTAACCCAATTTTCCATTAATTGACCCTTTCGAAGACAGTTTTTTATTCTTTAGGTAATGATACTATGGCTTTGTCTAAAGCGCTAGTTCTTTTAAGTTAGTTTTTAGTAGAGGTTTTACGTCACTCGCAACTGCAAAAGGTCATATGAGCGCCAAGGGGTGGATGTCAACAGAGAAGTCCTTACAGGGAATCAGGCTTACTCTGCTCACCTCGCAAGCTGTTTTGTTTTAAAACAGCACAAAGTCTGCTCCGACTATCAAAGCACCCTGAAAATGACAGTTCACGAGAGAGTTAAAAACCTACAAAAGAAGTAGAGGTAAATGATGATAGTAAGGATAAGGAAAGAAGAAGAAGCAGTTCCTCCTATGTTGTTCCGGCACAGTGTGAGCATGACATTGATAAATCAGCCCATTTACATTATGTTCTACTGTGCATACGAACATTTAATATCCCCCCTGGGGAATGGCCTAAGACACTTCAGTCAGTTCTGTAGCACTTGTAGGGGGAACAAGAAAGTGGAAGAGCCTGCAAAGGGGAAACAACCATGTAAAAGTATATGAAAATATATGCATCAGTTCTTCCCCTTGCTATTCATTTCCCTCTATCCTATCATCTTCGTTTATCTATCTGAATGAGCAACTTTCTTTTAAAGTAATTTTAACAACAACAACAACAACAACAACAACAACAACAACAACAACAACAACAATTATTTTGACTTGATGATAATCACGCTGTACATGGGTTCTAGAATTTTTTGTAAAAAAAAGTTTGAAGTAGATAATATGTATCGACGTAGATCTGCACTGAAAATGTGACTGGTTTTAATTGTAAAGAAATACTTAATTTTTTCAGTAAAAGTTTTATTCTTTGTTTTTTATTTATTTATTTATTTATTTATTTATTT
>NW_004798249.1:246707-249647 GCF_000002075.1 Aplysia californica | reverse complement strand
CGAAGGCCCAGAAAGTTGTCTCACTAACCAGGCAATCCCCAATGTCCGGATCGGATGCGGGAACAACTTTACTTTTACTTTATACCTCGTACGTGATATGAAAGTATGACATTCTTTTTATTTGAGCACAGATCAAAGCTCACTAATTACCACCTGTTCATAGTTATTTTAGAAAGGTGGATTTATTGGACAGTGTAATTATGATACAGGGAAAAAAAAAGTAAGGGAAATGTCGGAAATGTGTTACGGCGCGGTAGAATCAGACGCTCATCAACCTTTGGGCATGTGGCGTTATTGGTATCATCTAAAAGCTTATTCATTTGCAGTACTTGAAAAAAAAAACTTCCCGCCTATCTTGAATAAAAGTCGAGATTTTTTTAGATCGAAAGAGGTTGAGATCACCTGGTTTCAGAGGTGAAATTACCGAGAAAATGGCTGCCAAAGTTTGGAAACTTCAATAGCTTGAGAGTCGTTGAAAACTGAAAAATTACATATTTTATGCCTTTTGTCTAAATTTTCCAGACTATTCACTCAGAAATGTGTTTAACATGGACATTACAGGTGTTGAACCAAAATGCAAAAATTCGATAAAAATTTTAAAAAAATAAAAATAACGGAAAAATGCCCGTTTCTTCGACTTCATTATTTTGACGAGCGGCTGATTTCACCACAATACTTCACATTTGGTCACTTTTAAGGACAAGCGGGCTAACCCAGATTTCAGGATTTTCCAGAAATCTTGACCAACACCAAAAAATTGACATAGCCCTACCTGCAGGAGAAGTTTGGTTTCATTGGTGTGTATATTTGTTTGGTTATAGAAAAAACTCTCCTCGTCTTTTAAAGAAACTGAACAAGGGGCGAAAACTTTACCTTCGATTTTCTCAAAACAGCTATTTTGGGGGGATAGCCTCATTGTTCTTGAAAGCGACCATTTACTGGTCGTCCGTAGACGTGGTTGTCTCCTCTTGACCTACAACTCTGTCCGCCCCGGCGTGTGTGATGTGGCGGTATTGGGCGCTTCATTGTTCTGTCCCCGTGGTTCTCTGCACCCCGTAAAATTTACCAAAATTTAATCTTTTTTTTTTCATAATTTCTGATCATTTTCCTTTATCATAATTTTCATTTATCATTCTTTGTTCAAATTAACAGAATAGCATAATTTAACATTTTTGGGCTCAGTTTGCATAATTTCAGAATTCTTTTTGCATAAAACCATGGGTACAGATTGTCGCATGCAGGAGACCTGAGTTCGAGATCCGATTGGGCAGAATTTGTATCCTGCGTCTCGGCCTTTCTTTAGGCTGACATTTGTGTCCTTAAAATATCAGCCTGTCTTGGCAGGGCCGTAAAGGATGCCTCTTAAATAAATGATGTAAATTGTGTCGATGAGGGCGTATAATCACATTTAAAAAAATAAAAATAAATAAAAACAACTGTCCGTCTCTTGTCACCTGCCTCGATCACGCCCCACCAACCATACCAGTCACATCCTACCTGCCATCTGCATCTTAAATACGTGATCTACATTGTGTAGTAAATTTTTTAAAAATATATATAATCTGTCCCCGTGGTTTTATGCAAAACATTTTTTTTCTGAAATTATGCAATACTGAGCCCAAAAATGTGAAATTATGCGATTATGTTCATTTTAACTAAGAATGATAAATGAAAATGATCAGAAATTATGCAAAAACTAAAAAAAGGTCAAATTTTGCTCAATTATGCGGGGTTCATAAAACCCTGAGAACAGAATAATAATAAAGACAACTGTCCGTCTCCTGTCATCTGACTCGATCACGTCCCACCATAACAGTCACATCCTACCTGGCATCTACGTCTTCAATAAGTGATCTGAAGAGTGTCGATTAGGGGAATAAAGTAAAGAGTAAAGTTGTTTCCCGCATCCGATCCGGACATTGAAGATTGCCTTGTTAGTGAGACAACTCCCTGGGCCATCGGCATATTGTGGTAGGGTGGCCAGTTCCTTTCCACGCCGCCTTTACTTCCCCAACTCGAAGTCAGGTACCCATTACTGCCGAGTGGGCAGGAGGGGACAAAAAAAATCCGTGTCCGAAACGAGGTTCGAACCCGGACTTTCTGCTTCGGAAACGAGCGCACTAACCACTTCGCATCCATAAGGGGAGTCGAGTATAGTCAACTAAATAAAAAATAAAAAATTAAATTAAAATAATAATAACAAGTGTCTGTCTCCTGTCATATGCCTCCATCACGTCCCTCTAACCATCCACCACTCACATCCGACCTGACATCTACTACCGACCTGTCTGGGCAGGTAGGGATCCCTCCAAAAAGCAGCCACCTGCTGACAATAGGATGATATGTTACCATGGCAGCAGACAAATCAAGCCCTATATTCATTTATTTACCCGCTCACCCGCCGCTTTGTTTTTGGAAGCTGTCAGGGGGAGGGAACTCGCGAACGTGTCTCAGACAGATTTATTGGCCTTGCCTCTCCCCCACAAGTAGAGGTGGGCAAAATCCGGATAATCTATAAAGAAAACCGGATAATTCTCAAAGAAACATTATCCGAATTCAGACCCTTAACTCTCTTTCCTGACCCGTTTGCGGAAGTGAATGAACCCGTTTGTCGAGGTGGTTCTAACCCATTTGCCGAAGCAGTTCATGATATCACATTATGTGCCAAAGAGGTGCACTAACATAATATTATCCAGATTTTGCTAAAGCGACTCATTGCCCAGTCCTACCCAGAAGCGGAGACTACTGTAGTGTAAGGAACGGTAACTCTGCTTAAGCCATCACCACTTTTTGGCGTTCTCACCGGCACAACGAAGGTTTTAGTTTTAGCGATATATTAGATCTTCTATCTGAGATAGCTTTTCGGTTCGAAAAGATTTTTCAAATAACAAAACAACCACCACCACCCCTCCCCACCCTGCTCCCCCCCTTTTCCCTTTT
>NW_004798249.1:243816-245081 GCF_000002075.1 Aplysia californica | reverse complement strand
AAGGAGGTGGGGGGTCAGTTGTTTTCAGAGGTAAAATTAGTGAGAAAATGGCCACCAAAGTCAAAGATAGTCCTTTCCTTTGCTTACGAGTCCGTGGTAACTGAAAATTTACATTTTGTGTGCCTTTAATCAACGTTTTTCGGTGAAATCCTCAAAGGAATGTGTTTTTAAATGGACATAAAAGGTGTTGAGCCAAAAAACAAAAATTTGATAAAAATTGCTAAGCGTGGAGAAAACTGCTGTTTTCTTCGATTTCATTATTTTGACGAGAGCCTGATTCCACCACGCTGCCTCACATTTGATTTTTCGGGGTTTTTTTTTCGTGTTTTACAGTGCTCGCAACTACTTAAAAGGTCATATAAGCGCGCGGGACACATTAAAATTAAACACTATCGGTTGGTAGGAAATTTTGAATTCAGCCCGAATGGCCACCAAGGGATCTTTAACGTTTGCAACTTGCACACGGGACCTCCGAGAAGTCTAGGTGTAGATATTTCCTACCATAAGATCAGGGGTGTGGATGAAAGACAGCAGTAAGAAGGAGCCAAGGAGTAGCAGTAGAAAGGCTGCAGAAAGAGTCAGAAGCCCAGAGGAAGGGGCAAAGAAGGGGACGGGGTGGGGGGCAGAAAGTGGAGACGAAAGCAGAGGACAGAACATTGCAAGAGAGCAGGAAAGGAGGTGAAAGGAGACCATTTTAGAGGAGAAGATATTTCCTTCGTGACCCGGATCCGAACCCGGGACCTTTGATTTAGAGGCAAATATCTTAACCTCTACCCAACTGCAATATGCCGAAGGCCCAGACAGTTGTCTCACTTACAAGGCAATCCCCAATGTCCGGATCGGATACGGGAACAACTTGTTTACTTTACCTTAACCTCTAGGCCACGAGAGCCCCCTTTCTTTAACTGATTGAGCCGAGGACAGCCAGGTTTGTCTTCACAGACTGGACAAAGGTTACCATTTTGACACAAAACAGCCAATTACAATTAGATTTCTAAATTTCACTGTGGTCTTCATAATCAAACTTGTGTTTGTTTTTTAAGACTGCCAGTTGAATCAGTCATACACAGCATTTCTTCTTCTTCTTCCTTGTTCTCGATGACAGCAGCTAGACAGTCAGTCCGATGTCGCGCACAAACTGTGCAGTCCGCTTCAACTCTGAGAGAATGCCATAGAGCTTTCTCTCAAGGGGAGTCACAATATTCAGCCACGTCTGTGTACGAGGGGTGGCGTAGCGCGGGCAGTGCTGAAGGATATGGTTGGCA
>NW_004798249.1:233018-243716 GCF_000002075.1 Aplysia californica | reverse complement strand
CACAACGTACGAAATAATGAAGAAATTCTAATAAGACACGTGAAAGTGTCAAAGTGTTGTTTTCATTTGGTAAAACTTTTACACAGAGCTTGCAACTGCACAAGGCTAGGCCTTCTCAGAACTGAGGAGAAGGCCCACTACGGCACATGGCCATACAAGTGCGCGGACACAAGTTTCTTTTTTTTTTCTTTCAACGTCAGTTCATAGGTAGGGCTGGGCAATGAGTCGCTTTAGCAAAATCCGAATATGTTAGTGCACCTCTTCGGTAAATAATATGTTAGGAACCGATTCGGCAAATGGGTTAGAACCACTTCAACGAATGGGTGCACCCACTTTGGCAAACGGGTCAGGAAAGAGAGTTATGAGTCTGAATTCGGATAATGTACTTATTGAGGATTATCCGATTTTCCGGATATTTATCCGGATTTTGCCCACCTCTATTCATAGGATGGCTTGGTTTCACTTTTCGGGTTAAAACTGGTTGGAGTAGGCTATCTACTACATGTATTACTATATATAGTTTTAAAAATTAGTTATGTATAAAAACAGCAATTGACATTTTTTAAAAACCACTTCTCACATCTTTGTGTAAAGATCAATGACTTTTGATAAAATCAAGAATTCTGTAGCCATCAATGATGGAGAACATTTAAAACATGTCCTTCAGGTCTCTCCAAAGTGTGGGCAGTCTATTAGGGTGTGCCTGATCAAACAGTCGGTGTCTCACCCGACACTAAATGCTTTTCCTTCTCCTTTAACAGTTTAGTTCAGTAAGAATTTTACGTCGCTCACAACACATAAGGTCAAATGTGCGTGTGACACGTTGTTTTCATCTCTCTGCAGGAGTAGCAGGTGACAGACGCGTGACATTGTATTTGTGGTCTTGTGTTTGTTTTGACGTACGGAAAGTCGAGTCCCTTCTGACTTCAACTTTAGATGGAATGTAATTGTACATCATTGGGCATAATGACTGTAGGAACACAAATGCATGTAGGGCATATGCATTTCAATCTCATTGATTCCTACTCCTCAATTCGAAATACAAATATATATATATTCTCTCAAAACCCTCTGAAGAGACAATTATATTGTAATTGTATGCCTGTATTGTAAGCTACATGTTTTTCTTCATTTATACTATTCTACTGTCAGAGCTACACTTTGTATTTGTGAATTGCGCTAGTGTTTGTGTCAGTACTACAAGTGTCATTTCATGCACCAATTGATGTAGTACTGTACATGATCATTGATTATACACGTTTAACAATGGTGAAATGGTATAGCTTTAACGCCCCTATCAACACTATTATTAGGTTATTTAAGAGGTGGGACCTCCGAGTTCAACGTCCATCTCCAAAAGGACCGTAGTATTACACAAACGTTTATAGGCCAACATGTTAGCTGAACATAATAGCAACAGTCGTGTATATGTCAACTGATATTTGGTCTTGGATCAGTCATTATTGCCTGTGTAAAGGCTGTTGTGCATAATTTACATTTCAAGGGAATATATTGAAATCCCATTTGATGACAAGATCAACAATGTTTACCAAATGTCAGATCATGACGACCTCATTGCATGCCATGAAATATGTACGGTCTTTGGACCCAGTGGATCAAACAATAACAGATAGATCTACTGCAGGTACTAAATTGCTTGACGACAAAATGTAAGCAAAAGTAAAGAAAAGGTACTCATTGAGTACATTTTCCTTACAATTTTAGAAATAGTTTTACTGCACCTGAAACACCTATATATAGGTCAAACAGGTGCAGTCATAGGTACACAATGGGTCACACAATAATGTACCGCTATATCAAAACTATGTGTACATTATGTATTTGACTTTAAACTAAATTAAACTGTAGATTTGTATTTCATTTTCATTTCAGATCAACCCTCTTTTTCTACTACGGCTCAAATAAATTATAATACACCATATATATGACGTAACCGTAACATGTATATTATTATACCAAGACTGAACAACGTTGGGCCATTCCACGGTAACTGACGGGACATTGGGACTATACTTTCTAACATTGATAACACTGTCATTCAATATTATCAATTAATTCATTTCAACTTTAAATTATGGTCAGAACATAATGTGAAAGACACATTAAGAATCATATCTGAAAAATTACCTCATTTGTCCCATCAGTGACCGGTACCAAAACTAAATATGTCACAGAATTTGCGTTAAGGGGATCCACTGGTCAGATCAGTAAAAATTTTGAAAAAATATCAATTTTCAGATTTTGGAGTATCTTAATAGATATCAATATCAAGGATCCATCTTTAGAAGCCTAATTCCTTTATCAAACTTATAAATACCTGGAAAACGCATTTAAGAGAGGCAGCAATGTAGGAAAATCTTCACCAAAAATTATCTCTCTTTGCAGTTTTCTCAGAATTGTTTATCTGACCAGGTAGCAACACTATATTGAGTAGATCTCAGAAAGTTACTGTCAGAATTGTTTCAAATTTGGACACAATCTTTTATACACATTTCTCTATAACTTTACAGGAGCATTTTTGCTGTTTATGGAACACATTTGGAGTTTTAGGCCTGTTTTATTTGACAAAATCTGAAAACATTGGAGACCTGAATGTGGTGCATAGCAAGAACTGTAAGGCTCACAAGTCAGTACAGAAAATTCAAATTTGGCTCTGTAAGGTTGTTCTACCTACCAACAGTAATCGCCATGCCAAATATTAGGCTTCTATCTTGATGAGTGTTGATGATTGACAAAATATAAAATTGGTTTTAAAAATGCTGAATCAATCCTTTATTTTTGATGGCTCGGGATTATTATGGCTAAAATCTTGAATTTTTTGCTTGGTAACCTTTTTTTGTACTATGTCACCGCCTTTGATGCAGAAAAGCAAACATTAGACCAAAAACTATAGGATTTGGGTGTTGACCATAGCTACACCCCCTTAAGTACTTTATCTTTCAAACGACAGCATTTAATATAATTCATAATTTACCTTTGGGTGTGAGTGAGAGCATTCAAGCCGTCCCAACTTTTCTTCTCAACTCAGTGTCAAACTTCAGACTTGCGGGCAAACAATCTGCCGGCTGAGTAGGCCTTTCTGTGTCTTGGTCTTTTCTCTCTCATACTTGACACATTCTCATCTCATACTTGACACATTCTCATCTCATACTTGACACATTCTCATCTCATACTTGACACATTCTCATCTCATACTTGACACATTCTCATCTCAAACTTGACACATTCTCATCTCAAACTGGAAACATTTTCGTCTGTGCTGCACATTTCTACCGTGTGTGGTGGGAGCCCAGAGGTCTTTGTTTCGTTTTAGTGAGAGTTTTACGGCACTTGCAGCACAATAAGGTCATGTCATATAAGTAAAGTGCTGAAGACTAGAGGTGTTACAAGAGAGTAATGAACACAAAGCAGAAGGAGGGGAGATAAGGACGATAGATGTTTGATAGGAGAGAAGGCGCAAACCACACTAGAACACCCACTGCCAGAGGTCTTGACACGCTGGTTGACACAAAATTTCTGAAAAACAAAAATAATGTCGATCTCGGTGTTTTTCCGTCCCATTTCGATCATTTAGGAGGCAGGCTTCTGACCCAGTGAGTACAGTCAGGGAAGCTTTCTATCTTATATATATATTACAAATTGTTCATCATGTCTGATACATGTATGAACGCTTTTATAACATTATCGTCATTACTATTATTATTATTATTATCATTATTGTAATAATAATTATTATTATAATTATTATCTATTATCTATTTGTGGTGGCCGAATTTTGCTATTCAAAAGGCTTTTGATGGCAGCATCGATCGACATGTGGTTTTCGCCAAAAAATTCTTTAAAATATTCTCCAGATCATGGCACCCTTTGTTTTTTTCAGTTTTGAGAAAGTTTTGCTGCAAAAAGCTAAATTTCTTTATTTCGCCGATCGCTTTTGTACGCCGACGCTTCTGTCTCTGTAATTTTATAAAACCCGGAAGTGATACTTCGCGAGGCGCATATCGTTTTGAGAGTACAGAACAAGACCTTCTCATTTTTTGTAGGGTTATTTTGTTATTATTGTTATTGTCATTATTGTTATTATTATTGTTGTTAATGATGTTATTCTTATTATTGTTATTATTATTACAATTATTATAGTTATTATTACAATTATTATTATTATTATTATCATTATTACCATTACTGTTATTGTTATTATTACTATTAATTCTTGACCACAGACATGAGTAGGCAAGTTTGCTTCTTATCTTTACATTTTTGACAACAGAAGGGGACGCCAAGAGCCAGGGAAAGTAAGTGATTCAATTTGATTTATTGAACTTGCCCCAACTACAAACATCTAAACAACTTTACGACTAAGTAAACAAACAAACAAACAACAGTACAAAAAAACACACATGCGCACATGAATGAAGTGATCTTTAAACAAAACAAGAACTTCTTGAGGGTACAGCTGTGGCAGATGTAACAGTGAAGAATTTCTATCGATCTAAGTACTACTAGATCTATGTAACTGGGAGCTTTGTGTGGGTCTGATCAAATAATATGTGTGAGTGTTTGGTACAACGTTTAGTTAAGAGTTTTACAGCGCTCGCAACTGCATAAGGTCATATGAGTGCGATTTGGTACATGAAAGAAGTGATCTTAAAAAAATATTAAAAACTTTATGTGGGTACAGTTGTGGTAGAGTGGTAGAGATGTCAAAGTGAAGAATTATTTTTATTTATTTAGGTAACTTGGGAACTTTATTGTTGGTGAGATCAAATAATTTGTGTGAGTGCGAGTATTTGGTACAATGTGTAGTAAGAGTTTTACAATGCTCACAGCTGCATAAGGTCATGTGAGCTCGATTCGGTACAACGATACAATACACATAATTAGTGAGAAATTTACCAAATTTTAAACCAGCTGCGAGCGAAACATCGCCGAGTGACGACAGGCTAGGGCTGCTGCTTCCTGTGTAACTATTCCAGACAGACACAAAATGTGAGAAAAGCGCCCCCTTGAGGCAACAAACAGCGTGTGTGCCTCAACATTTGGGACAACTCATTGGGACCGACCGCACGCTCAGAGTCCCAGTGTGTACCATCACTACACACAGCAGGGCTTACATCCAACTACAGGTATTTCCAGGACATTTCTAACAACTCTCTTCAGGGAGTGCCCTGACGTTTCCCACAACTTATTGGGACAGCACGCTTGGATTCAGACAACTTATTGGGACAGCACGCTTGGATGTCCACAGCACACCACAACACACAGCAGGGTCAATACTATCAACTGCGTGTCTCTCCAAAAGATTTCTCACACTTCTCCACCGTCTCCAAACAAAGAGATACAGTCCAACATGATCAGACGGCCACCTGTCCAAGACAACCACCTGTAGAAACAGATACTCTGTCTTGGATCAGGCATTATTTAGTGCAGTGTGTTGCCTGTGTAAAGGCTGTTGTGTGAGTTACATTTCAAGGAGATATTTGAAAACACTTTGGAAGATGAGACCTGCGTTCTTTAGCCAGCAAAGTGACTTGCTTTTATTTAAAAAAGAAATGTGTTGCTAGTTCTGCAACTTCGTAAATTTTCCTTTATCTACAGGATAGCTTGAGAGTCTTCGAGCAAGTGTTGCTTTTTTCCCACTCTTTTCTTCACACCTTGGGGAAAAAATGTCATTTTCTCAACCAGCACAAAATGCACATATCATTTCTTCAAAAGTAAGACATACAGGTGTCAATTTTTTCAAAAACAATACATGTATTGCCATTTCTTTTAAACTAATACACATATATATGTATCATTTCTTCAAAACTAAAACATGTGGATATAATTTCTCTAAAACTAATACATCTAAGTATCATTTCTTTAAAACTAATGTATGCATGCGTCACTTTTTTTTCAAAACTAATACATGAATGTGTGTCACTTCTTTGAAACTAGAACATGCAAGTGTCATTCTTCAAAATTAAAACACTTTTGTATCATTTCTTCAAAACTTGTAGACGTGTGTGTCATTTCTTTAAAACTTGTAGGTGTGTCATTTCTTTACAACTAGTACATGTGTGTGTCATTTCTTTACAACTAGTACATGTGTGTGTCATCTCTTTACAACTAGTACATGTGTGGGTCATCTCTTTACAACTAGTACATGTGTGTGTCATCTCTTTACAACTAGTACATGTGTGTGTCATCTCTTTACAACTAGTACATGTGTGGGTCATCTCTTTACAACTAGTACATGTGTGGGTCATCTCTTTACAACTAGTACATGTGTGTGTCATCTCTTTACAACTAGTACATGTGTGGGTCATCTCTTTACAACTAGTACATGTGTGGGTCATCTCTTTACAACTAGTACATGTGTGTGTCATCTCTTTACAACTAGTACATGTGTGGGTCATTTCTTTACAACTAGTACATGTGTGTGTCATCTCTTCAAAGCTATGGTTCTTGTGCGAGCCACTTTTTCAAACCTAGTACGTGTGTGTATCATTTCTTTAAAATGAATGCGTGTGTGTATCATTTCTTCAAAATAAATGCATATGTGTATCATTTCTTCACAAACGAATTCATTCATGTATGTGTAATTTCTTCAAAACTAATACAAGTACGTGTCACTTCTTCAAAACCAAAACATAATATGTGTAACATGCTGCTAAACATCCTCGTAAACTTTTTAGCCAAAGCTAATATTCAACTTTCACATTTTCGAATCGTATATTTTGACATGCAAGCCTGAAGGATCAGAATTAATACCCACTAGATATAATTATGTACAATTATACGGAACTAAAGAGAAATTTTGTATTTTTTCTTTTGTAAGTGGGGTGGGAGAATACATTTCTTGGAACAATTCAAGCAGTAGTGGCGAATGTATTCCTGTGTGCCACGTGTTCTTCCAACCATCATTTTACCTCATTGCTGGCGTGTCATACCATTTACACACCATTGAAAAATTAAATTAACGAAATTCGATTCTCGCCTACCACCGATTTCTCTTCTAAAGTTTACTTTTTAAAAAGTAATTTTTTAAAACATTCATAAGGAAGTGGCTAGACTAAAGGTCTGTGTGTTTAGAACTAACACCTGGACTGCACTGCCTGCAAAAGGGAGGGGCTTCTTCAGAACATTACCACCACGATAATGAGGCTGGAGATCTCTGTTAGAAGGTCAACTTTGACATCGCAAATAAAAGCTTTTTGCTTGCCCCGTACGTGTCTGTCAAACGGTTCTGGACGCTGAAAAAACATGAATGTGGAAGAACAGCTAAAACATCAAGTCAAACCATGGCAAAATTTGTACCTACGTATGTTTGGCAAATTCAAGTGGAGTGTGTGTTATTTTCATGTGTAAGTCGACGCAGGAGTTGACTTTTTTTTGATGCAGCAGATATGTTAGGCATCGTGGTGAAATCAGGCACTCGTCAAGAAAATGGAATCAGAGAAATCGGCATTTTTCAGCCAGTTCGGAATTTTTTTTTTCGAATAATTGTTTTTCGGCTCAACACCTTGTATTTCCATTCAAAAACATTTTTATGAGTGGATTTTATGGAAAACGTTGATTAAAGGCACAATAAATGTAAATGTTCTGTTTCCGAGGACTCTAAAGCTACAGAAGTCACCAAACTTAGGGGGCCATTATTTTGCTAATTTTACTTCTGAAACCAGGCCACCCCACCTCTTTCAATTACAAATATCTAGATTTCTATTCAAGATAAAAAGATTTTTTTTTTCATCGAAAGCAAGACAAATGAATAACCTTTATTGAGATGAGACCAATAACTCCATATGCCCAAGAACTGACAAGGCTTGATTCCACCACCATGCCTCTCATACTATTTCAATTAGTCAGAGTGTTCACAGCAGTAAGAAATGCCGTGGCATGGTTTACATGTCTACCCATCTACACATGTGGGAAAATCTAAGTAGAATCAATGTCTGCTACATTTTGCAACAGTCGTTATTTTTTTACAATTTGTAATGTCGTTTCCACTCCAAGCAATACTTAGGCCGACAGGCAGAGTTCTGTTTTGATTTTGCAACATCAGTAATTGTCACTTGCCACAATAGAGAATGTAGTTATAATTATGATAAACCTTGGGGCTTATTTCTATATTTATAATGTGAGTACAAGTCTAGTGAACGTGCATTTATCTTTTTTTAAATTTGAATAAAGAGAAGCATATTGACACATATCATTGCATACATGTCACTGGTCAAAATAGAGAATATGTCAACATATTTCAATGTAGTTATAACTATGATAAACCTTGTGGCTAGGTTTTTATATTTACAATGTGAGCACAAGTCTAGTGTAAGTGCATTCATCTTTTTTAAAATTTGAAAAAAGAGAAACATATGGACACAATAACATTTCGTAAATTAGTAGAATTAGAGAATATGTCAACATATTTCAATGTAGTTATAACTATGATAAACCTTGTGGCTAGGTTTTTATATTTACAATGTGAGCACAAGTCTAGTGTAAGTGCATTCATCTTTTTTAAAATTTGAAAAAAGAGAAACATATGGACACAATAACATTTCGTAAATTAGTAGAATTAGAGAATATGTCAACATATTTCAATGTAGTTATAATAATGATAAACCTTGTGGTTTGGTTTCTACATTTTACTATGTGAGCATGAGTCTAGTGTAAGTGCATTCATCTTTTTTAAAATTTGAAAAAAAAGAAGCACATTGACACAATAACTGTCAAATGGAACATGGAAAAGGCAAGAGAGACAGACAGACAGACAGACAGACAGACAGACAGACAGACAGACAGACAGACAGAAACTGTAAGACTGTATGACAGCGTATAATGGCAATATTGATAATTTTTACTTAGACCGCATGGTAAGTGACCAGTGTGATTATTTTCTCTTTGATTCATCATTTGTGAGGTCTCTTGGTGAAATCAGATGCTTGTCAATAAAATCAAAACGAAGAAAACAGCATTTTTCTGCCCATCGTTATTGATTTTTCATTTTTTGGGCTCCACACATTCTATGTCCACAAAAATATATTTCTGAGTGGATTATACTGGAAAATGTTCAACGGCACGAAATGTGCAAATCTGCAGTTTCTTAGGACTCTCAAGGTTTGGAAGTCACAAAACTTTGGCAGCCATTCTCTAGTCAACTTTACCTCAGAAACAAGGTGACCCCCATCTCCTTCAATTGCAAATATCTCGACTTCTATTCAGAATTCAAGATAGATGGGTATTTTTTCATAAAAAGCAAGTCAAATTATGAAAAAGTTTTAAGATGATACCAGTAACTCCACATTCCCAAAAATTGACGAGCGTCTGATTCCACCGCGTCCTGAGACATTTTATTGAGCATCTGTTCATCCTGTGATGTCTGTGTTGCTGTACTTATTTAAAAAATTAGCTTCGTTCATTTGGAAGAGATACGAGCACTTCTCTTGAGGTAAAACATGCTTTAATTTTTTACAGCCTTTTTTCTCAAATGGAGTAGTTGGTGCACCGTTCACTCAGAAAAGTGACTATAACATCTACAAAAATTTGTTGTGATACTGGACATTTGTTTAACCATCAAAGTATTTTCACTTTCAGTTTTGGCCAAGGACAAATGATATGTAAGAAAAGATCAATTTTCGACCAGTTCCTGACTGTGGTCATGTTGGAAAAACTTCCCTCTACACTCAATCATCATGAAGCATATCATTCTTGTTGTCTTAGTGGTTGTCCTTCCTAATTATCATTTTGTACAACTTCATTCTTTACTCAGTCCTCAGGCATAGATTTCATTTTAGACAATTTTAAATTATTTTTTAAAATCATAATACATTACAACATCATGAGGCATAGGCCTACAATTTCTTTTAGGTGTTTGTTTTTTTAATACCCTACCAATATATTACAAGTTCACTTCTCATTCAGTCATGAGGCATAGAATATCTTTTAGATGATTTTTTTTGGAAACGTCATGCATTATACCTTCAATCTTCACTCAATCATGAGCGCAGAATTTCTTTTTCTTTCAACCATCATACTTCATACATTACAACCTCAGACCCCACTAAATCATGAGCCGTAGAATTTCTTTTACGAAACTTTGTTTTTAACCATGATAAATTACAACTTCACTGCTCAAGCAACTCTACGCAGAGAATTTCTTCTCCGAGTCTCTATCTATCTCTATCTATTACCACCATATATTACCCCTCAAGCCACTGCTGGTGTAGAAGTTCTCTGGGCTGACAATTTCTATCTTGACGTTGTACATAAGTCCTCTTAAAACAAATTAAGAGCACCATTTTTGTTTTTAGTTTTTGCTTCAGTAAAGAGAAACACATCAACATAAGAACAACCATAACTTAGTGCTGGGGGAAAAAGTACGATAGAAAGGCAGAAACAACTGAAGGAAAGAAAAGAAGCAGGACTCCAGTGGTGTCCTCTGACATCCCACAACGAGAGGTATCACAACTTCTGTGGTTTCCCCACGCTCCAACAAACACTCTTCTTTACCTTCCCACACACCATTGTCCTTCCCCCTTCCCTTCCCTTACAAACCTTTGTCCTTCCCCCTTCCCTTCCCTTACAAACACTTGTCCTTCCCCCTTCCCTTCCCTTACAAACACTTGTCCTTCCCCCTTCCCTTCCCTTACAAACCCTTATCCATCCCCCTTCCCTTCCCCACAAACACTTGTCCTT
>NW_004798249.1:231814-232918 GCF_000002075.1 Aplysia californica | reverse complement strand
CTCTCCCCCCTCTCTCTCTCGATCTCGCCTCCCATATCTTGGTACCACCCTATGGACGGCTGGGTGTGAACTCTCTTGAACAAAAGACGAGCGAGCTTTAATGAACCCAATCTGTGAACATCTGGATCCTGTTCCTCCTTTTCTTCACACTGCATTCCCTTCCTTCCTTCCTTCCTTCCTCGCCTGTTCTTCCTGAAAATAGACAGAAAAAATCACATTATGAAGGAGGGCGGAGACACAAACATCGTCTTATCAATTTGTGTCACGACGCAGTGGAATCAGGCGCTCGTCAATTTTGGGGGTATATGGATTATTGGTATAATCTTAAAGGTTGTTCATTTGCCTTGCTTTCGATGAAAAAATATCAATTTATCTTGGATAGAAGTCGAGATATTTGCGATTGAAGAAGGTGGGATCGCCTTGTTTAGGAGATAAATATTTCCAAAACTGGCCGAAAAATGCAGATTTCTCAGATTTAATTATTACGACGAGAGACTGATTTCACCACGCTGCCTCACATTTTATTTTTACAGAATTGTAGTCTTTAACAAAAATAGTTTTTATTTCAATTTTATACAGTTTTCCAAATCCTAATTAACTTCTCATTTCTACGTTAAAATGTTTGCATTAAAACCACCCATAGTGGAGTCTGTGTTTGAAAACTTGCATGTTCATTCAATAATGTCCATGGGAAGTTTTGAAAACAAAACGAGGCGAAACAAGAGACGAGATATTTTTTAATATCGTTGTTACGGGAAAGATTTGCCGAGCATAATATTGAACAAAAACGGACAATTAACGCAACAGTATTTCAAAGAAGACAAATGCCGACTCAGCACATTTGAAAAAGAAGATAAATGTAAACAAATCAAAATATCGTTAAGTTCCTTGCTAAGGTCTGTTTTTGGTGGACTGGATTGTAATGATTATTAAATGTTTTATTTGTCATCTTAATGATTAATTCTTCAGATTCTTCTATTTTGATGGAGAAAAAAATATTCTCCTCTGTGGATGTATTGGTCATAATCAGACATTGACGGAAGAAATTTTCCTATTTATACTCTTCTTCTCCTTCTCCTCCTCCTCCTCCTCCTCCTCCTCCTC
>NW_004798249.1:223211-228475 GCF_000002075.1 Aplysia californica | reverse complement strand
TTCCCCACAAACACTTATTCTCCTTCCCTTCCCCACAAACACTTATTATCCTTCCCTTCCCTTCCCCACAAACACTTATTGTCCTTCCCTTCCCCACAAACACTTATTCTCCTTCCCTTCCCCACAAACACTTATTGTCCTTCCCTTCCCCACAAACACTTATTCTCCTTCCCTTCCCTTCCCCACAAACACTTATTCTCCTTCCCTTCCCTTCCCCACAAACACTTATTCTCCTTCCCTTCCCCACAAACACTTATTGTCCTTCCCTTCCCTTCCCCACAAACACTTATTCTCCTTCCCTTCCCCAAAAACACTTATTCTCCTTCCCTTCCCCACAAACACTTGTGCCTACCTTCACAAAGTCCTGTAGACGTCCTCCTGTCGTCTGTACGGGTCGTAGCCCGCGTACTCCGACCTGTGGGCACAAAACACGGAACGTCTTTACCGAACGGAAAGAAATGGAAACTTCCAGGGCGTGGACGGAAGCTGAACAATTTCCACGTGGATGTTTTCACGTGTTTGAAAGATGTAATCGTTTTGTTTGGTTTTAGAAAGTGCTTTAGGGCACTTGCAACCAACACAATTAGGTCATAGAAGTGTCGAAGACTAAAAGCGTTTCAAGAAACTAAGACACAATCAGGTCAACAGATAACACACACCTGTCTATGACACAATCAGGTCAACAGATAACACACACCTGTCTATGACAATATAATGTAAACACACACCTATACATTACACAATCAGGTCAACAGATACCTGTCTATGAAAATATCAGGTAAACACACACCTATATAACACAACCAGGTAAACACACACCTGTCTATGACACAATCAGGAAAACAGAACACAGACCTGTCTATGACACACTGACACAATCAGGTAATCACACAAGACCTGTCTATGACACACTTACACAATCGGGTAAACACAGGACCTGTCTATGACACACTGACACAATCAGGTAAACACAGGACCTGTCTATGACACACTGACACAATCAGGTAAACACAGGACCTGTCTATGACACACTGACACAATCAGGTAAACACAGGACCTGCCTATGACACACTGACACAATCAGGTAAACACAGAACCTGCCTATGACACACTGACACAATCAGGTAAACACAGGACCTGCCTATGACACAGTGACACAATCAGGTAAACACAGGACCTGCCTATGACACACTGACACAATCAAGTAAACACAGGACCTGCCTATGACACACTGACACAATCAGGTAATCACAGGACCTGTCTATGACACACTGACACAATCAGGTAAACACAGGACCTGTCTATGATACACTGACACAATCAGGTCAACACAGGACCTGCCTATGACACACTGACACAATCAGGTAATCACACAAGACCTGTCTATGACACACTGACACAATCAGGTAATCACACAAGACAAACCTCTCTCGTTTGATCGGTGAAGGCAGAGGGCCAGCGCCGGGCCCCATGTGCAGCCGGTAGTCTTCATATTCTCGTTTCATGTGAGAAATCGAACCCCGAACCCCCTCCGCCTCAGCATACGCCTCACCCGCACGCTTGCGGCTGTGGGAAGCAACATAAGAAATTTTTACACAAACAAACCAGTCAAATTTCCCTTTCACTGACCCATCAGGGAATATTTGGTTTACAATTGGATTCATGGAACGAGCTGCAAGCTGCCATTTAGCATGCGCTTAGACATTAACATATGACAAGATCTTTCGCTGTCAATGGCAGGCCACCCATTCACACCAGGGTGTAGTGAGGAAAATTTAGAAACTGTTTTGGAGGCTGGCTGCCTTCCTGTTCCTGCACTGGATAACTGGACTCCGCTCGAGTCAAAATCTGTGGGGCCACCAGATTTCCTTTGGTTTAACCGTGTTTTCGGATTAGAAAGATTGCTCAGAAATCAAAGAAAAAAATTAGGGGATTCAATTTGCTTTTGGTTTATTGCTATTTTTAGATTAATCGGGTTCGGTTTAAGCGGACTCCACTATAGCGTAGATAGGGATGTGAAACAAAAAACCCTCACAATGCCAAACACCCCCCCCCCCCAAACACACACACACACACGCCCACAAGTACTTCCCAAAGTGAGAAGAGACCACAGAAAGAAGAGAGTTCACCTGTTTCGGAGGCTGGCTGCTTCCTCTAGCGGCGCTGGATAGCGGCCGTACAAATCCGCTTCCCCTTCTCGGGGGTAGCGACCCTCAGCCTGTCTGCCATATTCCGACTCCAAACTGTCAGAGAGGAAAACGTACAGTGACAGGTTTTTTGGGGGGTTCTTGGTAAGTGTTTAACGGCGCTCACAACAGCAGAAGGACACATGAGCTCACGGGACACATTAAAAATTCGTTTCAGTTAGTAGGAAATTTTGAATTTTGCCTGGGTGGCGGCTGAAGCCTACTATTATCGATTATAGACCACCAAGGGATCTTTCACCTGCGCAACTTGCACACAGGACATCTGAGATTTTTGCACCCTTGTCCGAGAAGGCTAGGTGTAGATCTTTCCTACCAGAAGATCAGGGGTGTGGCTGAAAAGACAGCAGTAAGAAGGAGCCAAGGAGTAGCAGTAGAAAGGCTGCAGAAAGAGTCAAGAGCCCAGAGGAGGGGGCAAAGGAGGTGAGGGGACGGGGGCACAAAGTGGAGACGAAAGCAGACAACAGAACATTGCTAGAGAGCAGGAAAGGAGGTGAAAGGAGACAAATTTAGAGAAGAAAATTTTTCTTTCACTACCCAGATTCAAACTCAGGACCTTTGAATGAGAGGTGAACACCTTAACCTCTAGGCCATGAGAGCCCCCCTGACATGTTTCATCTACCCTAGTTTGTAATGTTACAATAGCACATGTTTTATCTACCCTAGTTTGTAATGTTACTAGTAATAGCACATGTTTTATCTACCCTAGTTTGTAATGTTACTAGTAATAGCACATGTTTTATCTACCCTAGTTTGTAATGTTACAAGTAATAGCACATGTTTTATCTACCCTAGTTTGTAATGTTACTAGTAATAGCACATGTTTTAAGCCATTATTATTGTAATGATAATAATAATAATAAAATAGCATTTACATAGCTCATATCCCCACTCTATAGCATGCTCTTCGTGCTTTACAGTCTATATAATTATTCCAGCAGACCCCAGGGGAGGAGAAAGAGAGGAAGGCCAAGCACCAACTGGGAGTGAGACTTAGAGGCAGATCTCAGACAAATTGGACACAGGTGTCTGCAGGTGGAGAAGATGGCCTAGAACAGAGACAGGTGGAGAAGATGGCCTAGAACAGAGACAGGTGGAGAAGATGGCCTAGAACAGAGACAGGTGGAGAAGATGGCCTAGAACAGAGACAGGTGGAGAAGGTGGCCTAGAACAGAGACAGGTGGAGAAGATGGCCTAGAACAGAGACAGGTGGAGAAGATGGCCTAGAACAGAGACAGGTGGAGAAGATGGCCTAGAACAGAGACAGGTGGAGAAGATGGCCTAGAACAGAGACAGGTGGAGAAGATGGCCTAGAATAGAGACAGGTGGAGAAGATGGCCTAGAACAGAGACAGGTGGAGAAGGTCACCTAGAACAGAGACAGGTGGAGAAGATGGCCTAGAACAGAGACAGGTGGAGAAAATGGCCTAGAACAGAGACAGGTGGAGAGCCTGTCTCAGTTGCCCACACCCAATACCAAGGTGACAGAGGTGATTGAAGAGACCCTGGAATACTCACAAACATTTTCAGCTTCCTCGGAAGCATACAGTGCAAGCAGCAGACTAAGCGCTCAATCTCTAACAAACTGACAAGATCTTTTGCCAGGTATAATCGGGCACCCATTCCCACCTGGGTGAAATGAGGGGAAATTTGTGCAAAGTGCCCTTCCCAAGGACAAAAGGCAGGGTTTGAATCCTTAACCTTTCAGTCATGAGCCCGACAGCCTAACTACTAGACCACTGTCATGAGACCTATCACTGACCGCTTCCAAGCTCCGTCCTCTGCATAGCCAGCCTCCGGAGCGTAGGCGGCCGCCTGTGGGTACCCCGCGTCCCCGGCAGCAGCTGGTTCAGGGTTGTAGTAATCCTCGTAATACCCAGACGTGGACTGACCTGAGGAACCGAACCTGGACCCATTAGAGCAAAACAATATGCTACCCCAGGTACTTTGGGTTGTTCTTTGTTGTTTTGTTGTTTTTTTGGGGGGGGGTTAGGGGAATTGGTTGCATAATAAAAGTTACACCAAGTTTTGTTCAGTTCAGAGTTAATACAAAAATGTTCATTGAAACAATGTGATGCTCACTTTGAGATTTAAAAAATGCAAAAACAGACAAAAATATCAAAGAGAAAGACAAGAAGTAGGGTCTGATCTACCAATAGCACCCAACATGTTCCAAAAGAACAATGCAATTGATCTTGAAAAAAATTCCAGAGTGGGTCAACTTGTCCACCGCCAATATCAGTCACCCAGTGCAATGAAATAGTGAGACAGAAACAACATATGGAAAGAACAGAAGTCAGACCCACCAGGGGCACCCTCAATAACAATTATTCGGCCGTGCAGGAAAATAGTAAGGCAGACAGAAACGACAGAAGAAAAGACAACAAGTTCGATCCACTGGTGGCACCCACAATAAAGGTTATTGAGTGCCGTGAAAAGGGTAAGACAGACAGAAACAACAGAGGGAAAAAAGAAGTTAGACCTACCAGTGGTACCCACGATAACAGTTATTTAGTACAGTGAAAAAGTGAGACAGACAGGAGTCAGACCTACCAGTGGTACCCACGATAACAGTTATTTAGTTCAGTGAAAAAGTGAGACAGACAGAGGGAAAGAAAAGAAGTCAGACCTACCAGTGGTACCCACGATAACAGTTATTTAGTACAGTGAAAAAGTGAGACAGACAGAGGGAAAGTAAAGACGTCAAACCTACCAGTGGCTTCCACTATAATGGTTATCACCCCCAATATCAGTCATTCAGTGCAGAGAAAAAAGTGAGCCAGACAGAAACGAGCAACTGAACAAAAATGTAAAAACAAAAGAGAAACAAAACCAGTTACCAGGTCCAGCACGTCCGGACATCGGGTCTTGTTCCCTCGCGGGGGGTTGGGGTTCGGTCCCCCCAGCCTCATACCCATACCTGGGGACATATGATCACATGATGGGAGTCACCACTTCCGCCAGCACACAAGCATTCTCAAGTCTCTCTACATTTCCATTTTTCTACAGGAAAAATCATTCCCTTGATTGCCCCCCCCCTCCCCCAATCACCATCAGAACA
>NW_004798249.1:191680-222719 GCF_000002075.1 Aplysia californica | reverse complement strand
GTACGAGTGAGCCACTCACCCCGACAGATCCCTCTGTGAAGGTTTCCCGTACGCGTCCTGCCGCTGGCCGGGCTGTTCGTACACGCCAGGCTCCTCCATGTACGAGGCCCCTCCTGACCTCCCGGGTGTCATGTGAGGAGGACCTCTCTCCCCACGACCGCGACCTCGACCGCCGCCTCCTCCTCGTGTCGGCGGATGGCCTAGAAAGTTCCAGAAAAAACGCCAATCCACTATACAGAAACATTTATGTAAATGATCTGAACATGAGTCAGTTTGTTGTTTGGGTTGGGAGTTTTTTTAAGAGTGAACAGAAGCACATTCACGCAACAATTGTGTTTTCGTTTAAGAGCTTAGTTTAGTTTTAGGAAGAGTCTTACAGCACTTGCAACACAATAGGTCATATAAGCGCCGAAGATTAGAAGTGTTACCAGAAAGTAACAAACACAAAAAAGAAGGAGGGGAATCTATAGTTTTTAGTTTAGTTTTAGTAGAGGTTTTACGGCGCTCGCAACTGCATACAGGTCATATGAGCGCCAAGGGGTGGATGTCAACAGAGAAGTCCTTACAGGGAATCAGACTTATTCTGCTCACCTCTCTAGCCTCAACAGCACAAAGTCTGCTTCGACTATCAAGGCACCCCGGAAACATACAAAAGAAGTACAGGAAAAATGACGATAGTAAGGACTAGGAAAGAAAAAGCTGCAGTTCCCTGTTGCAGTTCAGGTACAGTTATGAACATGACATCCATGAATCAGCCCATTTACAACTCTACTGTGCATAAGAACAGGTTAATGTGCCCCCTTTGGGAATGGCCTAAAGACACTTCAGTCAGTAGCACCGCCCGGGGGGTAGGAAGGGAGATAAGGATGAAAGATGTTGATAGGAAAGAAGAAGCAAACCACACCAGAGCACCTGCCAACCACCCATGTTTAAGAGTTTTACAGCATTTGCAAGGCAATAAAGTTATACAAGTGCCGAAGAATGTAGGTGTTGCTAGATCTCAGATGATAACGTACAAGAAGACGGAGGAGAGATAAGGAAGCCATATGTCTAATAGTGCAAAAAGAACAAACAATTGCCACGTTCAAATGCTTCTCCTTACTCACAAACCCCCCCCCCCCCAAAAATATATCAATGTAGCGACCCCTTGCAGCTAGGCAGCCATTTATTGGGAAACACAACAACTAGTTTCTCATAAACGAAAAGAAAAGAGAGAAAGAAGCCTCAGCTCAATCTCCATCTTCCACTATCAAAATAATGAACAGCATTCATAGGTGAGGTGTGCTGACAAAATGAGTTACTTCTCCAATTTCAGCCTTATGGAAATCGATATGTCAACATTTTAGGTGGAGTTTGTACAATTTGTAAATACGGAATAATAAAAAGACACGGTAGACTTGAACAAAATGGCATCAATTAAAATTCTACAAATCTGAGCCAAGTGTCAATTTTCGGCCGATATCTGATCTCCATCCTTGGACTGCGAAAAGTAACTCCAAAAACAAAACATAGACCTGCATGTGAGCCTCAACCAGATTGTCTGAAAATTTTGTGCAACCCCCCCAACCCCCCCTAAAAAAAAAAGAGCCTTTGTGGGTGTCATAAGGACATCCCAGTAACGAGCGACCACCCCAACAAACACTTGTAATAAAGAAGAGACCTAACCCTAACCCCACCCCCAAAAAGAACCTGCAACGGGACTCATGTAAAAAGGACAAAACAAGTCCTAAATGAAAAAAAAAATTAAAATTAAAAAACCACTCCAAAAAAAACAAGGAGCATATAGATCTAGATCTAGATTCTAGATCTATAATGGCTTACATCTACATTGCTATAGGGTTTGATACAATAACACAATTCAATAGAATTGAAATATGAATCCTCCATATAGATCTAGATCTAGTTATAATCTAAATAAATCTAGATCTAGATCTTGTAGAACAAGTGAATAGGAATAGGCCTTGAACTAGAAATCCGCATTCGATTCCGAACAAAGGGACTCAGTTGAGTCTAGATTCTAGATAAATAAATAATTCATGCACCTGATGAAATGCTTTTATTTTTACCAATATTAATATTACAGCACAACCTATGATAGGGTTTGACACAATAGAATTGGAATATGAATCCTCCATTGAGGTCTATAATGATCTATATAAATCTAGATTCTATTAGAACAAGAGAGTCAGACTTGAATGAATCCATACGAACTGAACAATTGAATTAGTCAACAAACGAAATTCAAAATGGCTGCTCGAGCACGAAACTGAAAGTAAATAATTTAGGTTGTCGTCCTTTTTCGTATTCGCATTTCTACTTAGGTTCCGACAATTATGACGGAAACGCCGACGTCGGCAGTCGGCGGTGCGCACGTCGGAGGTCGGCACGAAAACGAAAGTGCCGACGAAGCCGACGGGAGAAAAAGGGGTCGCTGGCAGTCGGCCAGGCCTCGCACAAGGCACATTGACTGATACAGGCGGAGCTAGCCATAGCATCGGCCGGTTCGCGGGTCAGGTCGCGATAGTCGGAATTCAGACGATTGTCGGCAAACATGCAGGTCTAAAAACAAAACACAACACAAAAAAAGAAAAAAGAAAGAACAAAAAACCCCAAATAATGACAAACATCCCCTGACCTTGACCTCCATCTCTTCCATAGGCGTCGGCAGCTTGAGGGTCTCTGGTCCATTCAGCCTGATATGGGTCACCAGGGTACTTGCTGGCTACAGGTTGACCCGAATCTGCACACACACACACAAGAGTTTTACTTTAGCGCATTTGCAACACAATATGAAACAGCTCTCATAGAAGTTACCATCATCATTCCTGGACTTTGACAAGGAAAGAAGAAAACAAAATAAATTTGTTTGAGATGTGGCGCTACCGTAGATTGGCCAGAATAAGTTGGACCACAAAAAAAGACCAATAAAGCGGTATGACGTCAGATTCTACACACAAGACAAACTCTGCTAAACAAAATAAAACGTAGAAAAATGCAACACTATGGCCACTTAAAACTTAGCGAGACCATTGTGAAAGAGGAGCTTGAAGGAAAGATGTGGGACAGGAGAGCCAGAGGAAGGCAGAGAATAACATACGAACATGGACTGGCCAGGATAAGGCAGAATGCGCAACAGCAGCTCGCGACCGTGAAAGATGGAGAGTTATGAAACAGCTCTCATAGAAGTTACCATCATCATTCCTGGACTTTGACAAGGAAAGAAGAAAACAAAATAAATTTGTTTGAGATGTGGCGCTACCGTAGATTGGCCAGAATAAGTTGGACCACAAAAAAAGACCAATAAAGCGGTATGACGTCAGATTCTACACACAAGACAAACTCTGCTAAACAAAATAAAACGTAGAAAAATGCAACACTATGGCCACTTAAAACTTAGCGAGACCATTGTGAAAGAGGAGCTTGAAGGAAAGATGTGGGACAGGAGAGCCAGAGGAAGGCAGAGAATAACATACGAACATGGACTGGCCAGGATAAGGCAGAATGCGCAACAGCAGCTCGCGACCGTGAAAGATGGAGAGTTATTATAAGTCAACCTCTGAGTCAGAGATGACGCCTCCATGTATCCAGGTACCATTGCCTTTCTCACCCTGGATCAGGATATAGGCCACGAACAAACACTTCCCACCTTCCCCTCTTTCCCTATCCCGGGCTAGCCTCTCGTTGCTATTCCACATTTTTCCCACTTTTCTGTCCATCAATTTCTGTGACTCTTCTCTCGGCTGGTCATATAAGTGCCCAGATCAGAGCTTTTACCAGAGAGTAACATAGAAAGTAAAAAAAGAGAAGAGATAAGAATGATAGATATTCGATAAGAAAGTTGGGTAACTGATCAGGCTTTCGATATAGCAAATAAAAAAATTTGGCTCCCAAATAATAAAAAGCCGGCATTTTGTAAGCTTACGTCAGCAATGTAATTATGACATAGAAAAAATGCACGGGGTGAGGTGGGAAGTGGTTGCTTGCTCTGGTGATTGTCTTGGACAGGTGGCAGTTAGAGCAAGAACAACTGAATAACAGAAATGGGGTATAACTAAACTCAAAAGCTAAAGTTTACAACTGACGAGAAAAATGGTAATAGTACGAAACTGAAAATCATGAGGGTATTAATTTCGAACACTTGTTGACTTTTAACTAAATTTCTGTTAAACTGTAGATTACTGTTGTTAGATAAAGATTTCCCATTCAACAAACATAACAATAAGCCACCAATCAAACAAATAGGAAGTTATGAGTCCACAAGCTTTTCAAAATTGACACCCTCACAATTTCCAGTTTGCGACTTTACCCGTTTTTCCCGTGAACTCCCCCACTGTCTCCACATGACTCACCTTCCGGTCTATAACCGTGCCTGGCTCCCCGTCCTTCACCCGTGTAGTCGTACTCCTCAAACCTCTCCTCAAGTCTCGACGACGGAGGAAGAGCTTGCTGCCCCGAGGCTGCTTCCGCTTCCTGTCGACCGCGAGGGGGAGGAGGCGCCATACCCCCTCTCCCCCGCCCGCCCCTGCCTGGACCTCCTCTTCCTCCCCCCGGCCTCCCCCTCGCCCGAGCGCCTCTCTCTTGTGGAGGAGGATGAGAAGGAGGGTAGAACTGGCCGGGAGGATTGCTGTACTCATCCTGCGCTTCTTCCTCTGCGTACTGCTCTGCGCCGTAGGTGTCCGGCTGGCCGTAAGGTTTTCTGGGACCCCTGCCAGCCTCCCCTATCCTCTCTTCGGGGTTGGCGTAATAATCCCCGCCCCCACCTTGTTCGTGCGGGCCATGGCGATGTTCGGGGGCGGGCCGCCCATGGGGTCGTTCAGCAGGGTGTGGGTGGGGGAAGCGTTCTGCGTCTGGATACTGGGGGTCGTACTGAGGCGGTACTTCCTCCCCGTAAAATTCCTCCGGGGGTACGCCTTCTGGCGGTGTGGGCAACAGCGCTCTCCGTCCAGGGGGCAGGCTTCCCTGAGGTCCCGGAGGAGGAGGACCCCCTCGATGCGAGCCCCGCGGAGCCCTCCCTCTGGGAGCCCCTCGCAGCCCCCCTCCTCCCCGGCCATACCCGGGCTCCTCCCGCGGGTAGCCCCCCATGTCCCCGCCTGGTCCCTCATACCCCATAACACCGTTACCGTTCTCGTAGTCCGGCTCCCCTCTACCGAAACCCGGGGGATTCCCCCTACCTCGGCCGTAGCCCCTCTCCCCTCTACCATATCCCCTTTCTCCACCCCGTCCGTATCCCCTTTCACCTCCGCGACCATATCCCCGCTCCCCGTGGCCCCTGCCTCTATCTCCCCCACGACCCCTGGGTGGCCCACCACGGCCAAACCCTCTCCCCCCCCTGCCATACTCCTCGTGGTGGTACCCCCCACCGTACTCAGGATAACCTCTGTCATAGCCAAACTCCTCCCCCTGACCTCCGAACTCCTCACCCTCAGGACCGTAACCCTGCTCGTGTTGACCGTAGTAAGGATCCTCGAACCCGTCGTAAAACTCCTGCCTCGGGGGTGGGGGCCCGCCTCCGAAACCCCTCCCTCTGCCCATCGGGGGACCACCTCTCATTCTCCCTCCTCCTCTCATCCCCCTCCCTCTGTCCATCCCCCTCCCTCTGTCCATCCCCCTCATTGGCGGCCCCCCCCTCATTGGCGGTCCTCCCCTCATCGGCGGCCCTCCCCTCATCATGGGCCCTCCCCTGCCTCTGTCCATCCCTCTGCCCCTCCCCCTCATCCCACCCCTGGCCTCGGCGGCCATCTTTTTACTTTTCTGTAAACCAATGACGGCGTCCTCGCAGTGAAGTGGACATTCCCCTCCCAGGTCCTGGGGAGACAAAATAACGGGCACAGTTGGAAGAGAAAAACAAAAAATAGAAAAACATGTCAGAACAAATCATAGAAAAAAAATTTAACACACCAACAAATTAAAACACAACAAAGAGGGAAAAATAAAAGACAAACAGCAATATAAATATAGTATGTAATGTGTTTACATTCTTCGCATGAAAAATAACTCTATACATCTCAGACTCTAATATTTTATGAAGTAGTTTTTTTTTGTTTGAAAAATGCAAAAATCGCGGCCGCGGTGCGCGGACCAAAAAATGCCAAAAATCGAGGCCGCGACAAACGCAGATGCGAGTACATTGCCAAACCGAATTTCCTTACCAAAAAATTATACATCCCCCCCCCCCCTTTAAAAAAAATGCACACGTCACTGAAGCACAAAACAATAAGCACTTTAATGATTCCCACATCCTACATCAGGACTCATTATAACTGGAAAAGAGAAATATTTAACCATTTCACACTTTATAAATAATGAGACTATCACTATTACCTCTGTTCTAAGAATTCCCAGCATGTACCAGGACAGCTCTCTAACTAAGGGGAAAAAAGGGAGGAGGAGAAAAATGTTTGGACTTTATACTCAGAATTCAACCTAGAACTTCTGTGCTGCAGATCAAGTTTGCAACCTATATCATCGTGTGTATAACTTTGTAAGAGTATACATTCATTAATTTAATACTAAATTACAGGTACTCACTCAACAAAACTTGTGTCTCATTAACACACTTAAATTTCAGCCAATGCTCAATGACAGTTATTTATAGAGCCTGAAATAGTAATCACAAGAAGATAACTTGGATGACTAAAGAGTTACAACATAAGGTTGATTTTGGACCTCATTTGTCACACCTGCGTGTATCCCATCTTATGGCAAAGGCTCACTAATTACTAAAACAAACAAAATTCAGGACTTCATCTCCTTCCTTTGCTGTTATATTATAGAGAGTGGGTACAACTGAGTGGCCACCTCATGTGGTTATTTCACTATCAAGACTCCTACCTACCATCTTAATCATCTTGTAAAATAAGTATGCCTATGACCTTTAAAGCATGCAGTATCAGTTTATCATTGGATTATAAACAGAATAATGTTAATGTTTAGCAGCTTAACACGACGACTCTCAACTATTATTGTTCATTTATACTATGAATGAGACCGAGTTAGTTTGTGACTGCAATTATCATGTTTGATTACAGATTTCCAATAGGTGTGAAGGAGATGATGTGCGAGAGAGTATTCGTGGGTATGGGCATGAGCACACACATGCATAAACGTGTGTGTGTGCATTTAGTGTGTGCATATGTATGTATGTGTGTGTGTGCGGGCGGGCGTATGTGTGCGCGTGCATATGTGTGCATGCACGTACGCGTCCATATGTGCACACTGGTCTGCGAGCGCGTGGTGAAACACCAAACCAATGAGCCAAGATCTGGACAAAAAATATGTCTTATCTTATTTTGAAGAGGAACAAGTAGCTAATTAACTATTATTAACTATTTCTTCTCAGCCGTTGCTCCAAAAGTTAGTCCTTACCTTTCCCTCCATTGCTTTCATAGCATCTTGTGAATCTCGTGGATTTTCGTAAGTGATGAATGCGAACCCTCTCGGAGTTCCTTTCCTCCTGTCTCGTATAACAGTAACTGTGGAGGTCGATGAAAGCAGACTTAACTCTCTCTTTCTGATATTGACCCAAAAGGCAAAACTAAAACAAAACTCACAAAACTGCACAACATTATCCTGACTTGTAAACTATTGCCATTGCAGCTGACAGCATTGACAAAATTTTGATCAATTAAGAAATCCATACACAATAGAATCTCTAACAACTCTGTTCAGAATTTTTAAGCTTCAGAATAGATTCATTTGTCAGACATGTGTCCATCGCATATAAACCAACCCAGGTCCCATTTGATTTTGGCAATCAATGACTCCGCTAGCTTCAACGAGGCAAAGAATAGAAGAAAAAAAGTTTAAAACAATGTGTATCCTTCGCATTTTATCTGAAGTTCCACTAACCCCAACTTTTTATTTTATATACTTAAAAGCCACAACAGTGTGTGAGTATAGAAACAGGT
The DNA here is from genome assembly GCF_000002075.1 of Aplysia californica. NCBI lineage: Eukaryota > Metazoa > Mollusca > Gastropoda > Aplysiida > Aplysiidae > Aplysia > Aplysia californica. The sequence continues at coordinate 214,812 of NW_004798249.1, read as the reverse complement.
TCATATCAAATACCTGCCACTAAAAGATAATCTAAACAAAAATAAAGAGCTAACCTTCTGTTATCCTTCCAAAGGGAGCAAACTCTTTCTCAAGATCAGCTTCAGAGTAAGCCTCATCTTTCGGAATGCCTAGAATCATGATCTTCCCAGGCCGATCGAGCTCTCGTTTGAGTTTCGGTGCACCCATAACTCCATGATCCGCATCGGGGTTCATTTTGTCTTTCAATGACGACACCACTTCAAAACTTGAGATCAAACAAAAGAAAAATCATTTTTTAAAAATAACTAATAAGCTACTTAGACTTTTTAATTAAAGGTGAAGGCAAAAGTTTTAAAAGTAACTTTTGTTATTGTTAGTAAAGGAATCTCCTTGAGTTCCAGACAAGACATGGCAACTGTGGGTATGATAAAGTGAAACAGAAATACTGACGGCTATCATCATGTTCAATGTCTTACGTGTCTGGAAGTTAGGTATTGGCCACCTCTATTCTCACCCGGGGTGAGAATAGCACAGTTGTAAGCCTCTTACCCGTGGTGAGAGGGTAAATTTTCTGGCTATTCTCACCCGCTGAGCGTTCAGCGCTTAGGCCTAGTGCATTAGCTCAGGACAATCACTCTGGGTGAGAGGGCAAGCCTTTTGGCAATTCTCACCCGGTGTGCGTTCACCGTGATACCAGTGTAAACAAACGTTCCAGCGCTCTTGTGTAGAAGTAGAAATCAGGCAGTTTTGTTTGCGGGCAGTGAGAAAGAGATAGGGAGAGAGAGATTTTTGTTTTAGTAAAGGTTTTACAGCACTTACAACTGCATAAAAGGTCATATGAGCGCCAAGGGGTGGATGTCAAAAGAAAAGTCCTTACAGGGAATCAGACTTACTCTGCTCACCTCTCTAGCCTAACTTCAGCAGCACAAAGTCTGCTTCGACTATCAAGGCATCACATAGGCATCAAATAGCAGATCACAAGAGTGTGACAAACATACAAAAGAAGTAGAGAGGAAAATGACGATAGTAGGATTAGGAAAGAAAAAGCAGCAGTTCCCTGACCTGTTGTAGTTCAGGCACAGTTATAAAATTTTATGAATGAGCATGACATTGTTGGATCAGCCCATTTACAATTCTACTGTGCACTAGATTCTAGGGTGCTTTTTCGGTAGTTCCCACCCCCCCTTATTTGAGCCTGACCTACATCTTGATCTAGATCTATACGTTTGATTCGCGGTGAGCTAAGATATCAAACCTAACAACTGCAAAACATTAAAAATTTTAAAATTCAGGGGGGCATGCATGCCCCCCTGAAACCCCCCTTCCTATTTTTGTTAGGTCAGGGGGGCAAGCCCCCCTGAAACCCCCCTACTCTTGTGGCCCAAACCCGTGAATAAAATTGCGGGGTGGGAGCTACCGAAAAAGCGCCGAATCTAGAGTCTAGACTAGATCTAGATCTAGAATCGAGATCTAAATATAGACTTAGATCTAGATCTAGATCTAGATGTAGATCTAGATCTAGAATCTAGATCTAGATCTAGACTCTCTGAATTCTAGAATCTAGATTCTAGTTGCGGCTTAATAATTAATTCAGTGTTGGGTCCACCAAAGTTAAATCTTACGGAAGGACTTCCGTAACGAGCGACCACCCCAGCAAACACAATAAAGAAAACGAAGTGACTATTTCTCCGAACGTTCGGAGAAATAGTGCCGATCTTTATTTCTCCGAACGGTTTCCGGCTTCCGGTCTCGTGATTTTTTGTCTATTTATTGCGAGAGTTCGGCGCCAACTTTCATTCTGCCTCTGGCCTCTGGTCTGGGAAGGAGCACCGCATGGCAAGCCCGCCTACAGACAACCTTCAGTAACACCCACCACACACCCACCACCATCATGCACATGTACACACACTAACTAAACATGACCAGTGGGCAACTTTTGAACGTATGACGAGCTGAGCTGTGGACGGAGAGACAGTGTGAGTGAAAGAGCGGGTGAAAGGAAGAATGTGCGAGTGTATCCACAGGCGACAGCAACTACAAGACAAGACGACGACACCGACCCCCTGGCCTGGTTCACAGCTCACGAAAGAAAGGAATGCAGCTCAGGCAGTGTTTTGCCTATATTATTGTCCATGGTTCGCAGGGTGCAAAGGAAAGAATGATATTTTCTTTGTGTGTGCCTGGAGGGAGGGGGTGGGGTATGAAGAAAGTCATGCGGACAGGGATGAGCCGCGGGAGAGAACACGGGAATTGAATGAATGAGGGAAACTGAAAGAGACGAACGACTCATGAGCCCCGGAGTGAATGGATCCTGTGTTTCTATTTTTGTATACTTTGAACTGTTACTGAATACAGGCTGAAATAAAGCCCGAAAACACACACACACACACACACACACACACACACACACACACACACACACACTCCTCACTCTCCACTTACTACCACACACAGACACACTCACACACGCACATACATACACACACACACACACACACACACACACACACACACACAGGAGCAAATTTTTGGGTCTATATCTATTTCAATTTTCAAGAGCTAGTCTAGAGATTTTTAGATGAGTGTAAAAACGTGAAAAAGAAAGGTTTCACAACAGAAAGAAATCAAAATTAGAACAGCCCATAAACAACAACAAACATTAACAAATAAGGGCGTGTGTCCACCTGTCCGAAGAAGATGGGCTGTTTTAACCCTAAATGTGCGTAATAAAAAAAAAAAAAAGGACAGGATATTACATGTAAATTATGGAATCACACACATTAAGGGGCTTTGCCAGTGTCAGTACATTGGTCGCAGCAGTGACAAACGCAGATGCCAGTTCTATGTGTCGTTATCAATAACCCTCCGTAGATCTAGATCTAGATCTAGACAGCACACGAGTGAACACAACACATTACGTTTAAGAGCAGCACCCTTCATAGGCAACACGCCATATCTGTAGCGAAAAACTGTTTGGAATTGTAGCATTTCTTTATATAAATATTTACTGCGGACATTTTTTGGACCGCTTGAACCATATTGTATACGAACAATCTTTGGTAGGCTTATAATATAATTATAGATCTAGATCTAGATCTAGATCTAGATCTAGATCTATATAATATCCGAAATTTGCGAGAAAGGATGTGATTTCAGAGTGTTCGGAGAAATAGTGCCCAGCTTTATTTTCCCGAACGTTCGGAGAAATAGTGCCTAAAGAAAAGGCCTAGACCTAACCCTACCCCTAACCCTACCCCTACCCCAAGCCCTCAACTCAATTCTGCTCTGTCTCATAGTGGCAGTGGTCGCTCGTTACGGGTCCTCCCAATCTTACCAAAACTATGTTTCTGAAATAACAATCGTGGCTATCATAAGGTAGCCTAAAAGGACGTAATATTTTGGCATAAAATTCTTACCCAATTCTTAGGCTAATCGCTAATCTAAAGAAATTGCAGAACGAGGTACTGACTAGCTTAGCCTGATTGAATCCGAGAACCGGAAGTAGCCGAATGAAATGAAAGTTATGGAACTTAGCTGTGGTGAAAAGGCCGCTTGGTGGCGCTTCACTCGGATGCGGAAGCGCGGATGGCAAAAGCAAAACTGCAGACTTGAACCCAAACTTTCATACTTGCGGTGGTAGATGAAGATACCACAATGACGTCTAGAATGTCGCACGTCTCGGCCTTTTCGGCCACAAGCTCGGCTATGTATCAAAGCACCCTAGAAGGTTCAGGTATTCACCGTGAAACTTTCGGGGATCGTATGACACAAACGATGAACTGGCTCTACAACCCGGAAGAAGGAACTGTCATGGGCAGACATCCCCTGGACTGGGGTAAGCAACTGATAGATTACGAGTCTACTGATTTGGGGCGCTAGATATCTAGATCTAGATATATATTATATATATCTAGATCTAGATCTAGTCTAGATTCTAGAATCTATATTAGATGACTAGATCTAGTGTTTGTCTGTACTATTGACGGTTAATTTTTTGTTAAAGTTTAAAGTCCTACTAGAATCTAGATCTAGAATCTAGATCTATATTTCTAGAAATGATTGAGATTTGTAATGTGGGCCTGGGCTAAAGCTCTTCTATTGTGGACTCTCAACTTCAAGACTAAAAAATGAATTGGGATCCCATCAATTCAACTGTCAACAGACTACATGTCTAGATCTAGATTACCAATACGGGGTACCCACTACGAATGACGAATGGGATCGGGCCGATGGCCCGACTCGGTCACCTCAAGAACACTTGAAGCTCGAGCACTAGGCTAGCCTAGATCTAGCACACACCTCTGTATAGTATAGTATGCAAAAAATACGACCCCCAACAAACACGGTGAGATCTTGTGAACAGTGAAGTTACTGGTGAAGGATACCCAGGCGTCTTGGGGGAAACCCCGGAAGGCAACAAAAAATAGATGGCGGAAATACGTCATAGATCTATATTTTTGGGCCAATCACAGGGATGTGCTAGGTGCTCGCTGCAGCTTCATGATCTCAAAAACAAAAGTGTTTGTTTTCAGTTTCAGGCGACCGAGTCGGGGGGGGGGGGGGGGTGGCGACCGAGTCGGGCGGTCTGCCTTTTCCAGCCGTACTGGGCACCCCGTATGAGCAATTGCCAAAACGTGAGACTCTCTTGAGACTCAGTGGTGCAAAAAAAATTTTCTTACCAATTTGACTCTCTTTTCTGTCAGTCACAGATTGACATTTAGTGCTCATATTCCTAGAGTATCAGAGCAAGGAGACGTACGGTTTTGGAGATATGGGTCTATTGGTTTGGCAACTACTGTATTTCTTGTATGTAACAGTGATGACAAAAACAGATAAGCAGCAAGGCAAATTATGGACTTTAAATTCCATTTGTTTAGTAAACAAAGACTTCGTACACTATGAACTCCATTCATAATGGTAATATGAATGACAAGCTTTGTAACAATGACGCAGTGCACAGAACATGTCATCAATGTACAAGAAAGGATACACATTGGACATTATCATTAACAACACATCACAATAGTGAAAGGCTGTACAAATACAGTTATCAAAGCCTCAGTACCAGAAAAACACCATGTGTAAAACAATTTTTAAACTAATATGAGGCAAAAGTACTAAATCAATTGAGCTGACCTGTACATAACAGTGATGACAAACATGACTTGTACATAACAATGATGACACAATGTACAGGAAAAGACAAAAGTCTTGTCTCCAGAGAGAAAAGCGCACTTTAAGAATAAAAAAACCTCAGGAGAGGTTTCTTTTGCTTTGAAACAGATACCAGGTCATATCAAAGACAGTAGACAATCACAATTACGTTGCTAATTATGACAAAGAGTACTCGTACATAACAGTGATGACAAAACATACTGGGAAAAGGTAAAATCATGCCTACAAAGAACAAATTTGCACTATGAGATACACAGATCAATAAAGGCGTATTTTGTTTCTAAATGAATCTGGCATGTATGAAATATATGTTGAAAACTTATTGATATTAGCAATTATGAAAAATATTACTTGTACATAACAATGATGACACAATGTATTGGAAAAAGGCATATCATGCCAACAAAGAACAAATGTGTACTTTTGAGTTAGACAGATAAACAAGGACATGTTTGTCTATTTGTTTGAGTAAAAAGAGCACACATGACTCAAATAATGTTTGCTCTTAGGACAATGTAATTTCTAGTACGTCGGTCAGTCTTGTACGGCTGCATGACGACACCCCAAATGTCATCACTAAGAACAAAAGCTAAATCTATAACCACAGAAATGATCCATCTCTCGAAGTTTGTTCACACATCACACTCTTGTTCCAGGAATCCAATGTAAACACCACAATTTCACTAAAATATTCAATAGGGTAGCCTAAAAACACGCAAAACAGCCCCGTACGTCACATTCAACGCAAGATTCTTGTGCGTAACCGGAGGGTGACGGCAATGACTACTTTCGTTTTTCTCTTTACCCCGTTGCTCCCGCTGTTATGGGGAAGCGGGTAAGGGGAAGTCACTCAAGAAAACAATTATATCCGGGCACTGTTGATGACCCGTTCAAAACAAAAGTAGGCTAAAATTCGGACTTCCGGCACGTCGCAAAGTGACGCCATTAACGGCGAATGTTAAACAGCCGACCGAAATCGTAGATCTAGGAACCCGATGTTCCTTTCGCGCATTGCGGCTTTTGAACTATTGAATAAACGACGATAGGCAAAAAGATTTAACCAGCTGTGGTGATTCTACTGAAAAATAATGGTGTTTTCTGAAACACCTAGTCTGTGACGACACCCCTGACGCACAAGTGATCCGAATTATTGGTTTATTTGCAAACAAATAAACCGATTTCTTGAGCAAGTGAACCTTTCTCGATCACAAATAGCATAGAATCAAAGCACAGGTTAAAAAAAAAACACCAAAAAATACTAAATTTTTTACATTCTTGGAAGTTTGCATTGGTGTGCTCAAAATGACACTCCAGGAATCACTAAAAAACGAACATTTTTGGCACAAAATTTACAAACTCAAGATTATAAAGCTGACATAGGGTCTGAAACTGCTAATGCAGGTTCTACATCATATATTTGACATGTGTATACGTTTTGGAGGAATAAATACTAATGCATCACATTTTATGCACACTAATGTGAGATGTGTGTGTTTTTCCCCACGTTTTGGCAATGGCTCGTATATAAGATTGTAACTAATAGAATAGTACTCATGAAGCTACTGCACTGTCTACAGCGAGCACCTAGCTCACCTCTGATTAGCCCAAGCTCAAATAAAGATAACATATTTCCGGCATCTATTTTTGTCGTCTTCCGGGGTTTCCCTCGTCAACTAGATCTCACCATGGCGGGCCCGCTTAGCGCACAATGGGCTACGTCACTAGGTTTCATAGCCGACTGCTTGGGCTTGTGTGTGTGTACAACTTTGTGGAGATGGTAAATTTATGGAATGATAATTGCTAAGATTGTTTGTTTATACAATTTAATACAAAAAAAACCAACACAGCGAGATCTAGTCAACAGTTACTGGAGAGGGAAACCCAAGAGTCCTGGGGGAAACCCTGGAAGTCGACAAAAATAGATGGCGGAAATACGTCATCTTTATTTGGGCCAATCACAGAGGTGTGCTAGGTGCTCGCTGCAGCTTCATGTAAATAGTATAGTTAAGGGCATCTGCGGGTGGGATTTTTACCCGGTTTTTCTTGCAATGGTTTTCAAAACCATCAAATTGGATTATTTCTATTGGGTAATATCATTTCATGTTAAACCGAGCTCATTTTTATTTTATTTTTATTTCGTGCTCACCTTGTTTCCTGTTTATCCTATCGAGTTCCTCCTGCAGAAGTGGGTCGATTTGTTCTGATTTCATTGGACGAACATCTAGAGCTACCAACTTGTTTTCAATGAGATGTACGCCTCGGTTTGAACCAATGCGGGGAGTTCAAGAAGTGCGATTAACCCTCACAAACAGCAGACTAACACACTTACGGTACTGACTTCGGCTGCGTAAGTACGGGACTCAGAGATGCAAAAGAGATGGCAAAAAAAGTCTTGAATGTCCAAGCCAAATCCTAGTCCGTAATTTTGGCCCCCTGGGCTTTGCTAGGAGCTGCGACATGTTAGACATTTAGTAAATGCAAATATATATTTGGCATCTACAGAATGGCTTTACTAATTTTTCTTTCTTTTTTTTTCTTCCCCAGGATTACTTGTCATTATGTACGTCGTGTTGCTTTGTGCCTTAGTAGGAATGTCTGCTGTATTCTGTGCTCTCTTTTACTGGGTCATTGACTGGAATTACCCGACCTTGCAAGGTGCTTCAAGCATGTTACAGGTAATGGTCAATTCTTTTTCTTCATCTCAGGTTTTGAAGGTGGCCTTTGTGCTTTTGAGATGACTGAAATTCTATTTTAAATGTAAAAACAAAAGCCAAGTGAAAAGAATTATGTTAATAATCTTCTGCCAATTATTTTTTTGCTTCATTATAATTATATTGAAAATGAAAAGGTGTTTTGGACTGACTTAGTTTCTTGTTATATTTCTAATTGCTTTGTTTTAAAGGGATTCCATTTTGACAAAGATGGGAAAGGTACTGATTGTGAGACCTATAATTTTAGATGACCCCAGTACATGAGTTGATATATTGATTGTGGGGTTGTGGGGGTTTTTTGTTATAGGGTTGGTCCACCATTAAGGGCCACTTTTTGTTACATCAGACATGAAAATTCAAGATGTCTGTATATTCCTGTTGATTTGATGATTGGGTAGCACAATTATACATTGATAATATCTAAGTACAGATCTCCAGCTTTTGTTGTTGTTTTTTGTATACTTTGTAAAATAAGTAACTTTCCCTAAATTGTTAGGAGTGTTACAAGTCCAAAATACTTGGTAATAACTTTTTTAAAACTAACAAACAAATGTTACGTACGTTTCATGGGATTCTGTTTTTTTGTAAAATCCCTTCTTAGTTTTTGTTGTATGATTTGAAAATGTGCGTTTTACAAGCCATGTTCCATGTTAGGAACGTTACTGGACAAGTAATGCAAACCAAATCAGACCAAAAAATGTTTTCCTGGCAACTGCCAGAACAAAGTGATACAAGCACAGTTTTCATAAATAGACATGGCACGCTGAAAACTTATTGATGGTTTTTAAAAAAGAGCAAGCAATCTGAGGTAGAACATCATGAAAAAGGGAGCATTTAATTCCTCTTAGGACTATTACTAGACAAGCAAATGAAATTGAAAAACACTCAAAACAGACCATTTGTCTCCTAGTTATAGATGTAAAGCATACGTTTAAACAAAGGGCAACTAACAAAATTATAGATATTGTCAATGTTTGCTTCCTTTCTTTTCAATTGCAGGTATATTAGCTAATGTTAGCATTTGTTTCCTTTTTATTTAGACTCCAGGAATGGGTTTTAGACCACAGCCCGATGTTACGTCCACTCTTATACGTTTCGTGAAAGGAGATGGGTCCACATATGTGCATTATCTGGACCATATTGAGGCGTACATCCAATGTGAGTATAGAAGTCGTACAACTTTCATGAAATTACAACTTTCCTTTTCCTGCATCCTTATATATAAATATATGTGTGTTCCTAAAGAAAGGTACCAAATGGCAAGTCAGATTTTGACCATTTTGAGTTAAGGGTTGTCAGTTTGAAAAGGCCAAAGAGTTAAAATTTGGACATCTGGCAACCCTGTCTCATGCTCGAGCGGCCATTTTGAATTTTGTTTGTTGACTGATTGTTCAGATCATGTGGATTCATTAAGTCCGACTCACTTTTTCTACTTTACTAGATTTAGATTTATAGATCATTATAGACCTCAAATGGAGGATTCATATTCCAATTCTATTGTGTCAAACACTGTTATAGGCTGTGCTGTAATATATTAATTATGGTGATAAAAAGCATTTCATCAGGTGCGTGAATTAGGCTATTTATTTAGAATCTAGACTCGACTGAGTGTGTTCTATTTTGTTTTTGGTTTTTTTAACTTGTGCTGGCCTTTTTACTCGAGGGCCGTTGCAGATTCTTTTTTGGGGGTAGGTTTGGATTAGGGTTAAGTCTCTTCTTTATTGTGTGTTTGTTTCGGTGGTCGTTCGTTAATTGGAAGTCCTTCCTTTTATGACACCCACAAAAGCTCTTATATGGGGGGGTGCGCAAAATTTTCGGACAATCTGGTTGAGGCTCACATTCAGGTCTAAGTATAAGAGGAGGCCTGGCATTTGGACAACTGGGGGAATTATTATTTCTCTCTATTTAAAAAATTTTTTTAAAAATAATTTTTTCCCCTTAGACTACGAGAATGAGCTGCAGCAGGGAGAGAACTTCATGGACTGCAGAACAATCGGAGAGCGACGGACAAAGCAACTGGACCAGGTGTGCGTGTTTGACCTGAACGTGCTGGGCGACAGCTGTGTGAAGCAGCAGAATTACGGCTTTGACGACGGCCAGCCTTGTGTGCTGCTCAAGCTGAATAAGGTGGGTAGCTCCACACCGTCTGGGGGCGTCCGTGTGTCTGTAGTGGAGTGGTTGGGCTCTTCACCCTTGTACGGAGAAGACACCAGTTGAATTCTTGGTAGGAGGACTGGTTTATCAAATGTCTCCTTCTCGGGGTGATTGGGGCGAACAATTGGGAGTGTTGCATGCACATTGTGAAGTCAGCGGGACGTGGAAATCTTATCATTAAGTACAAATGTTAATTTGCTACATACGAATTTCAGGCTATCTGATCGGGCACTCCTTTTCTTTTCCTTTGTGTTTTTTGTTTTGTTTAGGGGTTGTTTTTTTGGTTGGGGGGGGGGGGGTTGTTTTGTTTGTTTGAATTTTGAAATATTTTTCTCTGTTTGTTCCAGGTTTTCAACTGGGTCCCGGAAGAATACACCGGTGACACCGTGCACAAAGACATCTTGGACCAATGGGGAGACCCCTGGTTTATTTACGTCAAATGTGACGGCGACGTAAGTAGCTTGATGCTGAGGAACAGGAAAACCTCGGCTTAGTGTGCTCAGCGTCAAATTTACTATTGGCTGTCTCATCATTGCCTTTCTCACCTTGCTTGCACCAGGGTGTAGGCCACGGACAAACACTTTCCACCTCTCTCTATCCTGGGCTAGCCTCACGATGTTATTCCATGTCTTCCCACTTTTCTGTGCATCAATTTCTGTGATTCGTCTCCAGGTTCCACACGGCCTTCCCCTTGATCTTTTACCCTGTGTATTCCAATGCAACACTTTCTTTGTTATGCAGCTGCCCTTCTTCCTGGGAGTATATATCTATAGCCCCCACTTTTTTCTTACCCCATCTCTGACTGGGATCTGTCTTGTTTTCCTTAACACTTCCTCGTTGGTGAACCTGTCTGTCGATCTGATCCTCAGTAACTTTCTTAGACACTTGTTCAAGAAAAACCTGGATCCTCTTTATGCATGTCTGTGATGTGTTCCCTGTCTCACATCCATACAACAGGACTGACTTCGCGTTTGAATTGACAATCCTCAGTTTACTTTTGGCTGTAATGTTCACTTTCTAAAGTCAAGAGTCCTGTGTAGTTTTCCGCAATTACAGTACGTGTCAGTTTTCCGTTGGTGGACGCTTGCATATAAACACACACAGATACACATGCACATATGCACACACACATATATACCAGGACTTCCAGTTTTCCGCAAATGTGAGAATTCGTGCTTTAAAAAAAAAAATGTTTAATGCGAAATCAAAATTTTACGCAATTACTAATAGTCACAATGGCCTAGCCAACCCATACTGGAAGTGCTCTTTTATATGAAAGTGTAGACAGTGTCTTTTACTTTCACTTCTAAAGCACAAGCAGAGCACTAGCACTGTTAACAAGAGGAAGAATTGTGGTTCAATAGATCTTGGGCTTGCCAAGAAAGGAAAACTCTTAAGACCTTGATTTTCTTATCAGACTTGTTTATTAAATTTGTAAATATTGTTGTGAATTTCTGTTGAACACAATAGATATGCACGACTTCATAGCCATGGCTCCAATTTGCCATTTTGGTGTGGGTTGAAGAAGTGAAAATGTAGGGGGCTCTGTTTGTGTGAGTCGGTGTGTTTGTGTGTGTGAGTGTGTTTTTGTGAGAGAGAGTGAGTGTGTGTGTATGCGCACGAGTGTGTCTGTCCATCTGTATGTGTATGAGCCTGTGTTTGCAAGTTTGTCTGTGTGAGTGTGTCTATGTGTGTCTCTGATTCTGTGTATGTGTGTCCGTGTGTGTATCTGTATATCTTTTTTGTCTGCGTATGTGTCTGTGTGTGTTTTTGTGCATGTGTAGGTCTGTCCATCTGTGTGGGCGTGTGTGTGTCTCTCTCCATCTCCTCTGGGGTTTTTTTATTTGTTTGTCCCTTGTTTCCTCCTTCTCTGATGTTTCCATCCATTTCTCTTATTTTTTTCTCAGTACTTAATAAACAAGTTTCTCGTTTCTCTACTTTGCTCAAACCAAAAATCCAACAAGCTGTATTTTCTGTGGTTCCAGGACCCAGCGACCCGAGAGAACATGGGCCAGCTGTTCTACTTCCCGGAGCAAGGCTTCCCCTTCAAGTATTTCCCCTTCAGGAACCAGCAAGGCTACCGGTCCCCGCTGGTGTTCCTGCGATTTGAGAACCCGCACCCCGGCATATTGCTCATGATTACGTGCAAGGCCTATGCCCGAAACATCATCCACGACAGGGTGGACAGAGTCGGACAAGTCAGCTTTGAAGTCATGGTGGATTAATCTGGCCTGACAGTTAGTGGGGGGGGGGGTTGGTTGTTTGGGTTTTTTTTTAAGATATGAAGATGAAAGGGATATAATGGCAGAAGTCACGTAAAAGAAAAATTGTGCTGCTGTAGTGCCATGGTTTCCCTGTATGGTTGTGTTGAATGAACGTGACCTGCAGTGTGTGACACAGGCCCCTTTGTCCCCTGCTGTCATTGTATATATGTAGTTGGGGAGGTTGTTGTAGAGGTATGCCTGCCACTAGCGATTCTGTTCTTAGGCTCTCTGCCATTAGGTTGTGAGTTTGAATCTCGTCGTGGGCCTAACGTTGTGTTCTTGGGAAAAAACACAGCACAAATTTCCGTCACTTCTCCCAGGTCAGAATGGGTGCCAGGCTATAGGTGGGAAAGAAAGAGGCCCTGTTCCAGAGTGGGGGGGAAAACCAATAATGGTGCAAAGTTCAGTAAGATATGTTGGGGGTTGTGCAGGGGAGGGAAGGGGTTAACAGAATGGAAGAGAAGAAACTTTCTCTTGGCCTCTGTGTGCCAGGCTCTTGAGCGAGGACCGTTACGTATACAGGGTTACCTGCTTTCCCTTGCGTAGTGAGTCTCGTCATTACCTCTCTGAGCCCTCCTGATCCCAAGCTTACACGAGATGTTGGCCCAGCACTCCTGATCCCAAGCTTACACGAGATGTTGGCCCAGCCGTTAGTCTGAGTGGAATCAATATTGGGATTTCACACATTTTTCCACTAAGATTATCTTGATCTAATAATGCTATAGAATTGTTGCACTATGAAGAGGAGAAATAATACATCATTCTTCGAGCCAAAGAGTAAGCCAGTCGCTAAATATTTACCTTCCTGGGAATATTTGTAGAGAAGAAGACAAATGTGAAAATGGCCAGTATGGAGCGACCACCACTATTCCCTACTGGCCTATGCTCTGTGAGTTTAATGTCAGGTTTATTTGTGAACATTTAGTTAGAAGTGGATGGGTGTTTCCCCACAGTGAGCAATTCGATGTTTGGGAAGATGAACTAGTTCTGTGTAGTGGCGGGCTCTACTTGAATGTCAGAGTTGTTTGTGAATGTTGGAATGTGGACGCACATTTTCCCAGTGGATACACAAGTTGAGCTGGAGGTTTGGGAAGATTTTTAACAAATTCTATTTAGTGGCAGGCTCTACTTGAAAATGTTGGGTTTATTTGGGAATGTATGAAAGTGGTGGATGTTTCCCCAGTGGATACAGCTTGTGGAGCTGGACATTTTGAATCATGTGATTAGTTGTAACCAGGAAGACTGTTCAGCTTATCTATTTTCTGTTTCTTGTACTGAATTGTTGGTGACCTGGTGTATGGTTGGAGAAGAAAAAAGGACGTGTTCAAGTTGTGAACGTGCAAAAGTATCTTTTGGTCAGAAAAGTTCTTGTGGTTGTTTGATTTTATAGGGTTGTAAGTATGTAATTGTTTTGTGTGTGTGTGTGTCTGAATAGATGTGTACATACAAAGTTTGTGTGCCTTGCAATTGTTGAAGCGACTGTTCTTATCTATACACACATATCTGCTTGTATTGTTCAGATTGTATGCAAGGTTTAGACAAGAAATATCGTCACTATGCGTACAGATTTATTCTCAGATTGCCTTACATCATTCATCTCTTCATTGCCATTTGTATAGAATCGATCTCATTGACTTGTATATATACATTCCACGTCACAGTATCTGTTTATAATACATAATGACAATATTAGTTGTTATTTCATGAAGGGTGAGACGTTGCAACATTCCTAGCAGTTACCAGTCGGTCTTGTTTCCTCGACTGTTTCATTCCGTCAGACAGCTACTGTTTACAGAGCTCTCTATATATACAGTAAGGTTTGTTTTCTCAGCGGTATCATTCTGTCAGACGGCTACTGTTTTAAACAGTTCTCAGCGATGTCTTCATACATGCAGTAAGTTAGGTTTTCTGAACTGCATCATTCCATGAGACTGCTACTACTACTGTTTATAGCGCTGTCTTCATACCAGCAGTAAGTTGTGTTTTCTGAACTTGTTTATAGCGCTGTCTTCATACCAGCAGTAAGTTGTGTTTTCTGAACTTGTTTATAGCGCTGTCTTCATACCAGCAGTAAGTTGTGTTTTCTGAACTTGTTTATAGCGCTGTCTTCATACCAGCAGTAAGTTGTGTTTTCTGAACTGTGTCATTCCATGAGACTGCTACTTCTGTTAACAACGCTGTTTTCATACACTTTTCCTTAGAGTTGACCTGTGACCTCAAGTTTTACCGGTTGTGATTTTAGCCTAGTTATTACATATCACTTCAAAAAGTGATGGTCCAAAAATGATATCTCTTTTGTACTCTGAATTTTATACTTGATAAATAATGAGTTGTGACGTTTGTAAAAAAATGTGATTCCTATTTCCATCATCCGCCTCAGTGCATCCCTCCCCTACCCCTTACAACTCACAGTGAAAACAATTACGATCAGTTGGTAGATTCAGGGACACCCTGAGTGACAGTTTCAGAATTTCATAAGTCAAATCAGCTGAAATTTCACTCATCACTTGATTGAACGACAATGAGTTACCTGTACCCGATGCTTTCACTCTTTCAGACACTTTTGTCTTTAAGATGTTCATAATCCTTATATAAGGAAATGAAATGGGGCACTGTGTAGCTATTTGGTAACTGGTTTTGTCTTCTGTTGAGAAGTGCAGAATTTGAAAACAACCTAAACACACACACACACACACACACACCCCCCCCCCCCCCCCTTTTTTTTTTTTTTTAGTTTGCTTGCCTATCAGAGAAGTGATACAGCTAAAAAAAATTAAAAATTAAAAACGTGTTAATTCAATAATTGCTTTCCATCTCTCATTCAAGCAGACAAATAGAGGGTGCCATTATAGAGGCAGTTTTTGCTCCCTTTTTTTTTAGGTTCATGTTTATATATATATGACTGTCTATCTTCTGTGGAAAAAATAATGTTAGCCTGTGGGGAAAGGGGGAAAGCAATATGTTTTGTTGTGAATTGATGATACAATGGTCCGGGAACGTAGGGACAGGTGGGGGGCAGCATGGCATGAAAGTCGGTGAACACCGGGCCATGGTGGGACCTCAGAAAACATGGTCTTCATCATAACCTCTTTCTTCTTGTGAAACAAATGTTATTACAGTCGCATTCCAGAATACATTTTTTACCACACCATATTTTGCCTTGTTTTTTTTAATTTATTGTAAATGTTTTACGCCCCTATTGATACAAATTAGATCATTTTTAGGTCTGCTGTGTCTGCTCTGCCAGTCTGTGCTGAGAGAGAGACCCAGTAACCCGGCAAACAGATGGGAGTTCTCTGTAGAATAACTTCCCTATGGTTTAGATTTAGTCAGAGTTTTACGGCACTTGCTACACATTCAGGTCATAGAAGTGCCCAAGATTAGAGGTGTTGCAGAAGAGTAACAAACACAAAAAAGGAGAGATGAGGACGACAGCTCTTTGATAGGAAAGAAGGAGCAGAGCACCCGTCAACCACCCACCTTCCCTATGGGGGAACCGAACTCACATCTTTAGTTTGTTGTAGCAAAGAGCCTAACCCTCACACTACAGGGACATGTGTATATTCTATCCACCTGCTATCTTGTACATGATGTCTGTCCCCGCTGTTTTATGTGCACAAAAATATCTGAAATTATGCAAACTGAGCCCAAAAAGGTGAAATTATGCGATTCTGTTAATATTAACAAAGAATGATAAAGGAAAATATTCAGAAATTATGCAAAAAATGATCAAATTACGCGAATGCATAAACCCCCGGGGGCAGGTAAGTCCACCTCAGAGTTGTCCAAATTTGGATTTATCCGTTACACGAAACCTCCGAGGTTTCCTCAAGGACAAGGAGGTTCTAAAATAATAATGGGATATATAAGTTGACGGTCGAGAAAAGACCGCAGTCGCGGCCATCTTTACTCCTCTCCTCGTCATTAGTGATGGGCCGATACCACAATTTAGGTATCGATGTCGATACCTAGTACTTTTTCAAGGTATCGATACCGATACCTCGATACCTAATGCTATTGGTAACATACGCCGGGGGGGGGGGGGGTAATAATTAAAGACAAAAATACAACTCTACTTTTCCAAGTATTTAGGTAATTGTGTCTAGATAAGTTGTGACTATTGAGCTGAGACTCAAACAAAAATTATTTGTAAGAGAGAGAAAGAGAGAAATAAATACCCAAATATGAGAATAAAAACAAAAATTAAATGAAGTATGGGAGGAAAGTCAACTTTGCAGAAAAAGTTAGTATTGGAAAATAAAAACACAAGAGTTCTAAAAAGGCAATTCAATTTACCAGATTTTTAGCAACTTTAAATAAAACCAATGAGGATAAATCAGGGTTGTCAGTGAGGATTTTGCAAAATCACTTGGAACATTTCATGAAAAATTTATCTCTTTTTGTTAAAAAATCACTAGATTAATTTAAAACGCTTGCCCCCTACGAAAACTTATCAGTTTTGATAAACAAAAAATTCTCAAGGCCCAAGTCACCTGCTTTGGCAGCCCTGGGATAAATAACACAAAGGTATCGATGTTTAGAGCAGGTATCGGTACCGATACCTATAGGTATCTAAGTATCGAGTACCTGATATCGATACCTGCCCATCACTACTCGTCATATCGCGGCCATCTTTACTCCTCTCCTTGTCATGTCGCGCGCGCCGCGGAGAGAGAGAGAGAAAGAAAGTCCTCTTATTTTTGTAAGGTCTTGCAAGAACAAGGAGGTTATAGTTATATTATATATTATACATGTAGTAATGGAGACATCTAATGGCGGCAACCTTTGCCAGATAGATTGTATAGAATGATGTCAAGTGACACTGTTGTTATGGTAGAGGTTTTACGGCGTTCGCAACTGCTTATGGTCATATAAACGTCAAGTGCTGAATGTCAACAGAGAAGTCCTTACACGGAATCAGGCTTACTCTGCTCACCTCTCTAGCTTCAACAGCACAAAGTCTGCTCCGACTATCAAGGCACCCCGAAATAGTGGGTCACAAGAGTGTGACAAACATACAAAAGTACATGTTGAGGAAAAATGACGATTGTAAGGATTAGGAAGGAAAAAGCAGCAGTTCTCTGTTGCAGTTCAGTCGGGCTATAGATGTACACCATCTATGAGTCAGGCACAGTTATGAACATGACATTGGTGAATCTGCCCATTTACAATTACAATTCTACTGTGCATAAGAACAAGTATGTCCCCCTAACCTTTGGGAATGTCCAAATGGCCTAAATATTAAGACACTTCAGTCAGTAGCACCAGCCCCCGGTCGGGGGGGGGGGGGGGGGTAAGTGAGACAGTTTTAATAGCATCTGTAAAGCTTTTGAAAAAAAACATATATAGCTTGTACATGTATAAGGTAGGTCTGGGCCAACAATGCCAGTTTGCGCCCTGAAAAAAAGTGAGCGAGGCAAAGCGTCGATTTCGTGTCAAACTATTGTGCCATTTTACTCCTGAATGGCGTTGACACATGAAATGGGAAATTAACATACATGTACATGTAGGTCTATATAATATATGACTTTTCTCTATGTTATTATTATTATTTTTTACCCTAAGGGTAGGCCTACATAATGAATCATTGTGTGGTGAAATAACTACAGTCTCTCTCTACGTCAGTCTACGAGTCGAGTGTGTCGTCACGGCTTTCTCTCCCGGACGTCCGCGCAGATAAGATATTCCCTTGTTATTGATGCTCAAATCAGCGGATTCAATCCGCCTACCAGAGAAAATGATTATGCGGATTCAATCCGCCTACCAGAGAAAATGATTATTCCTACACCTGAGACGTCGACAAGAAATACATATCTTCTTCGGTTATTTATACACACTTAAACTAAATAGATTCTTAATATCCTTTAATGCAAGCAATATTAAAAATCTTGTCTTCACAAAATTAAGCTAAATGAACTGAAATTCTCCACTTGTTAATTATTTTACTAGATCTACGTTGAAAATGTGACTAATGATCAATTTGAAATAGAAGAAAAAGTTAAATAGTGATTTTGCCGCAATAATATTATTTAAATGATTATGTCCCTTCACATTTGTATAGTACAATGTAGGCACCGCCACAGAATTCTACACTTATATATATATAGAAGCGGAACTCCCTCTTTGCGATCGCTGATTCGCTGTGAGGAATTGAAACTAAAACATGGCGGCCGGTTGAGGGCACCTTTGGCTGCGCCGCACAGCGAGGCTTCGCGTTGCTATGCACGCTGATGCTAGATTCTAGTGGTAGGGCTAGGAAGACACCTAACATCAGTATTTTAAAACTTTCTTCGAAGAGGAAAAGTAGTGAAATAGTCTAGTACATTTTTATTGACAACAATATGTCATGATGGGCAATGTTACTATGTTTTTGTATTTGTATTGTTGGTTTGTTGTTTTTTTAATGATGGGATGGGATCTAGATCTAGATAGAGTGTAGAATTCTGTGGGCACCGCGTATCTCTTACCTTCCCTTGTTGGAGCTCCGGGGTTTCCCGAATGAGGATCCGCAGACTTGAAATAATAGAACCTTAGATTTTGCACTGTCATGGCCGCCACTACTTGCTCTCTATAAAACCTTCTCTGTGCTGGTTCACACCATGGGTGCACACATAAAGGACAAGAAACCAGGCCTCGCTGCAGACAGGAACGCAAACAACCTTTTTTCCGTCTTCATTTCGTTCCAATAATTTAAAAAAATTTTACTTAAAAAAATTTGGCAAGTGTTTTACAGCGCTCGAAACTAGATCTAGATCTACATAAGGTCATGTGAGCGCGCGAGACACATTAAACATTGGAAATTTTGAATTTTACCTGGGTGGCAGCCGACGCCTACTCTTATCCATCTTTAACGTGCGCAACTTCCACAATGGAGCTCCGAGATTTTTTGTCCTTGTCCAAGAAGGCTAGGTGTAGATCTTTCCAACCAGAAGATCAGAGGTATAGCTGAAAGAAAGCAATAAGAAGGAGCCAGTAGCAGTAGAAAGGATGCAGAAAGAGTCAGGAGCCCAGAGGAGGGAGCAAAGAAGGTGAGGGGGTGGGGTAAAAAAGTAGAGACGAAAGCAGACGTGCAGAGTATTGCTAGAGAGCAGGAAAGGAGGTGAAAGGAGACAATTTTAGAGAACACTTCTATTGCGAAGATCTCTTTGAAACTTTCAGTATTTCTCAAAAAAATCATTTTGACAGACTACTATGCAAAGCGTACGGATCGGATTAAGGAGTAAATTTCCTCTTTGGAAAGTGGTGGCACAGAAAACAACCTCTTGGGTACAAAATGACCCCAGGCATATGGATAGGGTTCGCCCACGTTTGCCCGGACAGGTTGGGTAGAAGCCAAGGACCTTACAACTTGGTAGAAGCTCACCTCCTGGTATGCTCTAAATTGTGTCCAGGGGGCATGAAAACATCTAGCTTATCTTTAAGAACAAAAGACAATAACAAAGAAACATAATATGATTTTTTTATCTTATCATGCTAGGATTTTCTAGATTCAGTGGATCTTGGAGAAGAAAACGAAAAATATGATATAACTCAATTTTGAAAAGGACCCAAAATGCCCGAATTATCGTTACCATAATTTAGGTTACAACAGCCAAGTGCTAGGAGAAGGGAGAGAATAAGTTTTGGAATATAAACAGACGAAGCAAAGCATTATTGCAGTGGTTTCCCCTTTAAATTTGACCCACAATGCCAAGCGCCGATCCCTTTCATGGCAGGTTCATTCTGCTAGACCCCTGCCTTTAGTTTGTAAATAAAGCGAAATCGGGTCGCTTTTCTTGGATTATGATAAAGTTTCCGACCAGTGTTTTGAGAAGTTTTGTAAATTTGAAATCAGGTCATTTAGGATAGTGAGTTTTCTAATTTAAGTGTTGCTTTGTGTGCATTTTCTCTTGGATTAAAAACATCGTACATTTCACGGAAGCGCTATTCAAATGAGCTGAGCCCCTGAAAAATGGCGACCACCGCATCAGTTAACGTCAGTCTGGATGACATTGATCTATCAAGTCTAAGAGTGAGTATTACTGGCTTAGTAGTCGAAGAAATTGTCTGTGAAAGTCTATTCGTTGTGCCCCAAGAGAAACCAAGGCTGTAAACCGATCACTTTCTTTGTTGTTTTGAAGTGAAGCTTGCTGCTTGTCGGCCACTTTCCTTTTTATTTTCAGTTCCTTCTTTTATTGTTTTTTTCTTTTGATCTTGTAATGATATCATCAACCGTTTTAGATTTTTTTTTAAAATATGAGATGTTGCGATTACCCCTGTCTTCAGTAGCCCGTCATCCCTTTTTTAATATATATAGATTCTATATCTTAATTGTTTGTCATATTTTAAAGGAACTTTTACTCTTGTGTAAAGTAGAGTCTGGCCAGGCACTTGGACTTGGGATGAAATAGAGAACTAAGGCTAAGGAAGGCCTTTTTTAGAAGAGTCCAAGAACTAAGGAAATCCAGAGACAGAGGCTCTGTTAGAGTAAATTCGACAAAATCGACTATGTAATGGAAATTATGAGAATGGCTTGGAGGGCGATCAGAAATCGAGAATCAAGTCTCTCTTCTCTATTTCTAGTTTTGTGTTCTTGCCTTACAATAGAGATCATCAAGTCCTGTTTTTAAGATTCTAGACATGACAAGTAGGCTTACAGTAGGGCCTCCTAGCCTAGAACTAGATCTAGAGACAGATCCGGAATCCAGGATCAAGAGCCCAAATTCTTCCTGGAAAATTTAATGTTTCTGGAATGTGGAAAAGTCTGAAAAGAATATTTCCGTCTGGATTGAACTTTGTCATTGTTGACCCACTGTGTTTACATCACGTATTGGTTATTGGGAGGACTTCCGTAACGAGCGACCACTATGAGACAGAGCAGAATTGAGGGTTTGGGGTAGGGTTAGGGTTAGGCCTCTTCTTTATTGTGTTTGATGGGGTTGTTGCTCAACCGTTACAGAAGTCCTTCCCGTATTAATGTGTCTAGACATAGCAACAGTGGGCCCTGGAAACACAATTTTAAAAAATGCACTTAAACAATAACATAAGAGCAGAATATTGCACAGCAAGGCTCAAAAGTAGTTCCGGCTTCACTCAGTGTTGGGTCCACCAAAGTTCAATCTTACCGATTTTCCATCAGACATTACGCAGACTTTACTTTAAATTTTTAACTCAGAAAGTCTTGTCAATCTCTACTGAAAATGAGAGTTAAAAAATTTATAGATCTCTAGTAAAGTATACTGTCAATGAAGTCATTGTCATGTGTTTGGTATCATGACGGGAGGACTGCCGTAACGAGCGACCTTTACATATAGAGGGGTAGGGGATAGGGTAAGACTAAGGGGCGGGGGGGAAGGGTCGGGGTAGGGGTTGGGTTTAGACCAGATCTCTTCTTTATTGTGTGTGTTGGGGTGGTCGCTCGTTATGGAAGCCCTTCCATCATGACTGACTGAATGACGGACCTGACAAACTCTGTTTCGTGGAAGCTGGAAATAAAAACTTTGAAGTTGTAAGCCAACTTGGATTTAAGTTTTAAAGCCCCGCTATATATAGATCTAGGCTACACCTGCCCTGCAGCCGAAACTTTTAATGACTTTGCTTCCACAGACGCTTCCCTTTAGGCTTATTGTTTTTCCTAGCTCTGGTTTGAACAAAAAAATTTAACATGTTGATAGTTCAATAACATTTTATTTCTACGCACCGATTGCTTCCTCATTTATGAAAAAATGTCTTATATATTTTAGCGACGTATCATTGGAAGTTTGGAGCATGGTTATTGAAAGGAAATATAAAAGGTCTGGTATACATATGCGTTGACGTCATAGTGGTGTCATTAATTAAAATGTTAGGCTCGTAGTTTGTGCTTTGAAAGTTTTTTCAAAGATGCTTTCAGAACATTGTCTTTGAAAGGAAATTTTTTTTTTTCAATTCTGAAAGCATACTTTGAATATTTATAATTTAAAGTTTTGGTTTTGGATGGTTTAGTGACCTGGTAGAATCCATCCATATATGTGTTTCATAATCTCAATTTATTGAGTGAAGTGAATCTTTGGATTTTGACCATGCTGTTTGAGGAGTGAGACTTTCATTTTATAGGCCTGTTCAGAGAGCTGTTTTGGAGTAATTGTCAAGAACACAAAAGATTAAAGTACTTTTTATGTAATTTGTTTGTTGCGACAGAGATGGTAAACATTTTTCGATAGAATGAAGACAAATGGGGTTTTTTTATTGGAGAAAAAGTTGTATTTATTTAGACTAATTTTTGTTTGCAGTGATCAAGGAACATGGTGTTGGTTGCGGTATTATTATAATCTCAGTTCGTTGAGATTTGCTAGTTGTTGCTTTTGGGTGTAGTTCCAGGAATGCTTTTTGTTGAGGTTCTGGACCCAGGGAGGGGTGTGTCTTGGGGAAGTGTGGTCGACTTTCTCACATATTGACCTATGACCTCATAATGTTGAAAAAACAACAACTAACGCGTTCTGTTTTAATATTATGTCTAACAAATGGAGTGAATAAAGTTTATTACTCAAAGCAGTTTATAATTTTGGTAAGTTTGGCAAAGTTTCTAAGTTACATTTATTGACAGTGTGGCATGCGACCTGTACTCTAGTATAATCTTTGCAGTCAAGACAGTTTATAGTCATGCAAAGTTTGTATCTGTCTGTGTTGCTTGTTCCAGGATCCTGCTGGGATATTTGACCTGATAGAAGTTGTGGGCAATGGAACCTATGGTCAAGTGTACAAGGTAAGCCACACCTCTGTACAATGTCTATCATTTTTTGTGTGGGCGTGTCTAATGTGTGTTTTGTGTTGGTGGTTGGCGTGTGCTGTGAACACACACACGTACACACGTACACACACACACACACA